>NC_056745.1:1172356183-1172591784 GCF_019279795.1 Protopterus annectens
CACTTCCTTGTGCCTGGTTCCAAGCACAAAATCTCTTCCATTTTCCAGCATAAGATTTCCTAGAACTAGGCCTTCTGGCTTCCAGAATGACATCCATCAGAGCTTTACTGAGAGGTGTGCTTTGTATGGCTACATAGGTTCATAGGCTGGTACTGGACTATCTGCCCGAAGGCATATATTAGCCCTGCCACGTTGTGCGGTATTCACCACTCCTTTAGTAGTTCCCTAGACCCTTGCACTAGCAGCTAGTACCCTTGGCCCCTATCTAGTAGTGCTGTTGGTGTAATCCCTGGTGTGAACTTTCTGTTACCCATCCACTCATCAAGGTTCCTCTTGAAGAGTGATAGTGAGAGGCTCTGTCTTATGTAGATCAGGACCCGGTTCCACAGTAAGGGAAGTCTCTGCGAAGGGAATCTATCGCTCCAGCATGTTCTATTCATTGTTGTGTTGAGGTTTATATCCCTAGAGCGTGTAGCTCGAGTAGATTTAGTTTTGCTAAGATGGAGCATGTTCAACAATTCTGGGTTGGACATGGCTCTGTACGTTAGACAGAGATCGCCTCTGAGAAAGCGGTATGCAACAGAGAAAGTACAGTTTTGTACCTACCATAAATGTAGATGTTCGAGTGTACACCCTGCTGCAGTCATCACACTTGGGTTATCCTGTCGTCAGGCGGTCCCGCAGTCGGCCGGAATTCCAAAGTCTTGGTCTGGCGTCGGTTGCTGTCGCTTCTTCCCTAACGTCAGTGCGCCAGGGGTATATATAATGCATCCAACGCCATTTTCTTCAGTTTTTCTTGCCCCAGATGTCAGGTGCCCCCCAAAAAGGTGGTCAGTAATTAGTACCAAATTTAGTAATTTTTGCACAAACACAAAATCCCTCCAGCTATAAGCAAATACATCAAGAAGGTATTGCAGAGATTTAGCCAGTTAGATCAGAGTGGATGGAGGGAGGGTAACCTGGACTGCAGCAGGGTGTACAGTCTAACATCTACATTTATGGTAGGTACAAAACTGTACTATGTTCATCGTGTTACCCTGCTGCAGTCATCACACTTGGGTAGAATCCCAAAGCTAAGGATGAGTGGAGGAGTTACAGAGGGTTAGATGAGGCTAGAAGGCCCTGCAGAACTGCAGTGGCGAAGCCAGCCCTAGTCTTAGAGTAAAGTGGTAAGTGATAGTGTTTGGTAAAGGTGTGCACTGAACTCCAAGTTGCAGCTTCCAAAATCTCCTTGGTTGGAACCCCCCTGAGGAAGGCTGTAGATGTAGCTGTTGCCCTGGTAGAGTGGGGCCTAATGGTAGCAGGAACTGGTTTTCCATGATGGGAATAGCAAAATCGAATGCAATGTCCTATCCGTTTGGAAATGGTTTGTTTTGATATAGCCTTCCCTTGTGAAGCTGTAGCATAGGATACAAAGAGCTGGTCAGATTTTCTGAAAGCCTTAGTTTTATCCAAGTAGTAACGAAATTGCCTGTGAATGTCCAAGGAATGCAGGAGTCTTTCTCCTTTGTTCTGTGGATTTGGGAAGAAGGTGGGTAAGTGGATGGTTTGATTTAAAGCCACACTGGAAACCACCTTAGGCATGAAGGAAGGATTAGTTAGTAGAGAAACTCTGTCTTGATGGAAAATGAGGAAAGGTTCCACTGCATTAGTGCCTGCAGCTCTGAGACTCTTCTAGCTGAAGTTATTGCTAGCAGCAGGGCAGTCTTCCATGATAGGAACTGTAGATCTGCAGAGAAAGCTGGTTCAAAGGGAGGTAGCATAAGTTTTTCCAGAACAAAATTGAGGTCCCGTGTTGGTGTAGGTGCTCTCCTGGGCGGCCTAATGTTTTTTGCCCCTCTGAGGAACTGCCTTAGAAGTGGATGCGAAAATAAGAGTGGATCCGTGTTGTAGTGGGCTGAAATAGCTGATGCATGGATTTTAATGGAAGAAAAAGAAAGTCCTTTGTGCAACATCTCAGTTAAATACTGTAGAATCTGAGGCATGTGAGGCTGAAGTGTGTTTTTTGCCTTTAGCTTGGTTCCAGGCACAAAACCTTTTCCATTTGTCCGAATAGGCCTTCCTGGTGCTGGGCCTCCTAGCTTCCAGAATAACATCCATAACTGCTTGGGAAAGAGGAGCTGGCTGGATGCAAAGGTGATTTGCCATGCAGCCAGATTTAAGGTTTTGAGCTGGCTGTGAAGAATCTGATTGTTTTGTTGTGTGAGCAAATGGGCAATTTGTGGTAAAATCCAAGGTGGGCCCTGGGCCATATTCCTCAATAGTGGGTACCAGTGTTGGCGTGGCCAGTCTGGGGCTATAAGTATCAGTCGTGGACTCTCCTTTCTGACTTTAAGCACCACCTTTGTGAGGAGAGGCAATGGAGGGAAGGCATATACTGTCAGGTTTTTCCAACTGAATGAGAGTGCGTCCACTTTCCAAGCTAGATGGTGAAGTGTCCTTGTACAAAATTTTGTTAGTTGATAGTTTTGAGGACTGGCAAACAGGTCTATGTCTGGAAGGCCCCATTTTTGAGTTATCATTGCAAATACTTGTGGATCCAGTTTCCACTCGTGGGGATCCATGATGTTTCTACTGAGGTCGTCTGCCAATGTGTTCTTTTTTCCTGGCAGGAACTGAGCTTGTAACTGAACTTGGTAAGCCAGAGCTGTGTTCCACAAGGTCATTGCTTGCCTGCATAGAGGGTAGGAGTGTGTACCCCCTTGTTTGTTTATGTACCACATTACTGTGGTGTTGTCCGTCCTTATTGTAAGTTATCCTGGATGTAACAGATTCTTGAAGGCTGTCAGAGCATTCTGTACAGCTAGCATCTCTTTTTGATTGATGTGCAGATTCCTTTGATCTGCAGTCCATACGCCTTGAACGCACTGTCCTGCCATGTGTGCCCCCCAGGCGTAGTCCGATGCACCTGTTGTCATAGTTTGCCTGGCTGGGGGCAAGGTGAAAGGCTGATCCTTGTTGAGGTGACATGCCTGTGACCACCATAGAAACTCCTGTTGTAGGCAGGGAATGAGAGATATCATTGTGTCCAAGCTGTGGCTGTGTTGAGACCATACGCTTTTTAGGTACCACTGTAATTTCCTCATATGCAGCTTTGCAAATGGTATTAGTAGTATGCAAGATGCCATGAAGCCCAAGGCCTGCAGAATTTTTCGTGCAGGTAGTTGGGTCTTTGTTGCCATTGTTTTGAAATATTGAGTCAGTTGTAGTCGTTTGTCTGGCGTCAGATAAGCCTTCTGGGCCGTTGTATTCAAGCTGGCACCCAGGAATGTCATATTTTGTGAGGGTACTAGTTTTGATTTCTTTTCGATTACTGTGTACCCCAGGCAACTTAGAAGATGTTTTACAAAAGCCAGATGTTGTAAGAGGATGTCCTTGCTTTCTGCTTGGATGAGGCAGTCGTCCGGGTATGGGTATATTTGAATTCCTCTTTGTCTGCAGTATGCAATTATTGGTGCCAGGCATTTTGTGAAGACCCTGGGCGCAGTAGATAAGCCAAAGGGCAGTGCAGAGAATTGGTAATGGGTTGAACCTGCAATGAAACGGAGGTATCTTCTGCAACTTTGTCTGATAGGGACATGCAGATATGCCTTCTTGAGGTCCAACGTTACTAGCCATGCTTTCTTGCCCAACACGGGAAGAAGCTGCTGTAGTGTTAGCATCTTGAATTTGGGTACTTGTAAGAAGGTGTTTAGAATTGAAAGTTCCAGAATTGGTCTCCAGGCATTGTCCTTTCTGGGAACTAGAAAGAGTCTTGAGTAAAATCCTTGGCCTTGCTCTCGAGTAGGTACCAGATGAATGGCTCTCATGTCCATGAGAGCTGTAATTTGCTTTTGTGCCTCTGCCCATTGATTTTGTGGCAGGTTTGGCATTCCTCTTTTCATTGGCAAGGTGTGAAAATGGAATCTGTATCCTCGTGAAATTATGTCTAGGACCCATTTGTCCTTTGTGACAATGTGCCAGTTGTCTGAAAAAAGTGTGAGTTTTCCTCCCAAGGGGGCTGCCAAGAGAGTGTTGCTTGGCCAGATGAGGTGCAAGTCATTGAGTTTGCCTTCTGGTAGTTTGGGACCTGTCTTCTCCTCCCTTCTGTGTTGCAGTGCCCCATTGGCGAGGTTTGTACTGGGCTTGTGGTTGTCCTCTGCCTCTTGGACGTCTGTATTTACCCCTCTGTGGTCTGTCAGTAGCAGGAAAGGACCAATTTTTGTTGGCCAATTTCTGCTGAAGCGAGGGGGCTGTACCTGTAGGAAATCTTTGACTATCTGCATAGATTTTGCCTTATCCTCCATTTTCTTTAAGACTTCTTCTGCTTTAACTCCAAAAAGAACACCCTGCTGTAAGGGAGTATCTAGAAGCTTTGCTTTAACATGATCAGGTAGAGTTTGTTCCTTTAACCAAGCATGCCTACGTATAACAGACCCAGTGACAGCTGCTCTGCAGGAAGCCTAAAAAGAATCAAACCCACATTGTAAAGTATGTTTGCCCACCTGTTCAGTTGCATGAAACAGATCCTGCATTTCTTTCAATTCAGACTGTTGAGGGAGTGTGCTCATGTTTTGTTTTAACTGAGACATTAGAAATTGCTGATATTTTAGCATGTGAAATTGGCAATTTAGTGCCCTCATAGCTAGAGTGGCTGAGGTGTAAACCTTTTTCCCCCACCTGTCTAGTGCTCTGGAGTCTCTTTCAGAGGGTACAGGATTTTTTGCCATAGAAGCCTTAGCCCCTTTGGGACTCTGGGAGATAGTCTCTGGATCAGCAACAGGGCTTTTATAAAAAAAATTGTGGGAATCAGGCACTCTATAGTATCTGTCAGGTTTGGCCGGAGCAGGAGGCAGAGAATCTGGGTTCAAACTGGATTCTAAGTAAACATCATCCGCAATGTCTAAAACTGGGGGGAGGGCAAGTGGTCTGTGCTGGGGAAGTAAAAGAAACTCTCTGAGCCTTTTCTTTGAGTCACAGGAGTCCTGACCTTCCCAGTGAAAATGTTCCCTCATAGTGTGTAATGTTTCCCCAAAGGAGTAGTCTTCAGGAGGAGAAGCTGAGGGAATAGAATCCTCAGCATCAGAATCTTCATAAGGGGAGAAAGAGTAATCTTGGTCCTCAGAGGAGCCTGAGGAAATAGACACTTGTTCAGAGGAGGCATAATCTTTCTCTTGTCTAGGCCTTTTGTTGGGTGGGGGTTGGGAACCCCTGATTAATGGGACCGGATGGTGTCCCCGGCTGTGTGCTCCATGAACTCAATGAGGAATTAAACCCGCAGTTAGGACAGCTGTTTAATCTTAGCCTCACCTCAGGATACGTACCCAAGGAGTGGCGCATGGCGACTGTGGTCCCACTTCACAAGGGCGGTGCCTCCACCGACCCTGGTAATTACCGCCCCATTAGCTTGACAAGCCTTATCTGCAAAGCCATGGAGAGGATCATAATGGAACTCATAAATAAAGACATAGAGAACTTGCAGACTTTGGATCCAACCCAGTTTGGCTTTGTCAAAGGCAGATCATGCCTTTTAAACTTGGTTGACTTTTTCGAGACAGTCACCAAGGCCATTGATGAGGGAAAGGCAGTCCATACAGCGTACCTCGACCTGGCAAAGGCCTTCGACACAATACCCCACTCAGGTATCATCGAAAAACTCATCAGCTTGAATGTAAACCCATACATCACAAGATGGGTTGCAAACTGGCTAAGTGACTGAACCCACAGGGTCAGAGTTGCTGGAGCCATGTCAGACTCAAAGCCTGTCACAAGTGGTGTCCCACAGGGCTCAGTCCTGGGTCCACCCTTGTTCGGCATCTACTTTTCTGAAGTACAAGCAAACACAGGAGGGTTATGGCTGACAAAGTTTGCAGATGACTGCAAACTGGGCCATAGTCGAAACACATCTGACACAGATATCCTTCAGAAGGGCCTCACAGAAACGGATAACTGGTGCCAGAGCCATGGCCTAAAGTTAAACGCCAAGAAATGCATAGTCATACCCTTCGGAAAACAAGGTTACCCCTAGCTACCATATAGGTGGCAATCCACTGAGCACAGAAGAAGTCATCAGGGATCTGGGGACCCAGGTTGACAGTAGCCTTCGCTTGACACTCATGTTGCTAAAGTAGTTAGGAAAACCTTCTACATTGCCCACCTAATCATGAAGGGATTCACATCTAGATCAAGGGAGGTCATCGTCCCCCTGTACTCATCACTCATTAGACCTATGATTGAGTACAATGCCCCATTCGGAATGTATCTGACCCGACACCTGCAGCAGCTGGAAAGGCCCCAAAAGTTCCTCACCAAAAGGATAAAGGGTCTCAAAAATATGTCTTATGCTGCCCGACTGAAAGAACTCCAGCTCTATTCAGTCTCATACCGCTTGCTCAGAGGTGACCTGTGCCTGACATATAAGGCCATGTCAAACCCAGATTTGATGAATATGCTTCACCTCAAAAAATCTAGATCCCTCAGAACCACAAGGGCGGGAGACTTACACCTTGACACGGTTATTAATAGAACGTGCTGGAGGGACAAATTCATCACCCAGAGACTCCCTATGCTGTGGAACAAAATCCCGGTACATGTGAGGCAGAGCACCTCGCTGGCCTTGTTCAAGAGGAATCTTGACCAATGGATGGGAGATCGCAGATATACCCCAGAAATTATTTCAGTGTCACTGCTTGACAGAGGCACAGCAAAATAATAGGCATAGTTTTATTCAAACTAAAGGGGTGGCGAAAGCCACATAACTATGGGCTAGGCTTATAAATGCCCTTGGGCAGATAGCCTAGTATGAACCTATGAACCTATAAAGAGATCAAATCTTCAGCCATTTTGAGCATCTGTTTCTTAGGCATGGGGCCTTGAACTGGAGACTGAAGTGCAGTCTTTTTAGGTTTAATAGGAGTCTTAGTCTTAGGATATGTTTTTATGATGAGCGTCATCGGTCTGAAGACGCCTTCAGAAACCGGAGGTGTTTCTGCAGCACCGACATCTTTTTTCAGCAGTGTCGTCGGTAGGGGCTACACAAAATGGCTGCGTTGGCCTACTACTTTCCGTCAAAAGCTCCGAAGCGGTCTCGGGTACCAGATCTGCGGTAGTCAGGGGCTGCGTCGGAGCCTCACTGAAGACCGGTGAACCGGAGACCGGACCAGCCGAGGCCCCGAAGTCTGGCTTGGGTCTAGGCTGCCTGTCCTTATCCTTGCGTTTTTTGTGCACGACTGTAGTCGGTTGCTCCGACGGCATAGTGTAGTTAAATTTTCTACCGTAGTGCCGTGCGAAATCAAAGCGTCTTTTTATAGTACGCTTATTAAACCTAGCACAAAAACGACAACCAGTGACGTCGTGGTCTGGGCCTAGGCACGGTATGCAGTAAGAATGAAAATCCTTATGAAGTATTTGCTTCCCACAAGAAATACAATTGTTACCTTTTTCTGACATTGGTCTGAGGCAAGAAAAGTTTCCCCAATGGGGTACTTAGCTTTATTGAAGACTTCGGATCTGAAATTCGACTTCGAAAATCTCAGGAGTCGGCCGATTGGCACTTGCGAACTGCTTCTGCTTCGGGCACCGCGCGGCAAGAAAGACTGAAGAAAATGGCGTTGGATGCATTATATATACCCCTGGCGCACTGACGTCAGGGAAGAAGCGACAGCAACCGACGCCGGACCAAGACTTTGGAATTCCGGCCGACTGCAGGACCGCGTGATGATAGGATAACCCAAGTGTGATGACTGCAGCAGGGTAACACAATGAACATCAGTCTTAGCTTTTTCAATCGTGCTGCATAGGGCAACTGTTTGAGGCCAGTAATCCTCTTGGTTAGGTACCTTTGTGGTCTCTCCAGCTGCTGGAGATGTCTAGCCAGGTACATTCCAATTGGTGCATTGTACTCAATAATGGGTCTGATGAGGGAAGAGTAGAGGGACACCATTACATCCTTAGATCTTGATGCGAACCCGTTCGTTATCAGATGGGTCACATAGAAGGATTTTCTAACCACTTTGGCAACATGGTTATCAAAAAAAAAAACGGACTTGGGTCCCTAGATCCCTTATTTCTTCTTCAGATTTCAGGGGATTACCTCCTATGATAATACATAATCCGCCATGCTGCCAGGTTTACAGTCCTGAGTTGGCTGTGCAGGATCTGATTGTTTTGTTGGGACAGTAGATGAGGTATTTGAGGTAAGGTCCAGGCTGGGCATTGAGACAAGTTCCTTAAGATCAGATACCAGTACTGGCGGGGCCAGTCTGGGGCAATCGGTATCATTTTTGGTTTCTCCTGTCTGACCTTTAGTAGTACTTTGGGGAGGAGAGGCAGTCGAGGAAAGGCATATACTGATAGGTTTTTCCAGCTGAAAGATAAGGCGTCCACTTTCCATGCTCGTCTGTGATATGTCCTTGTGCAGAATCTTTTTAGTTGGTAATTGTGAGGGGAGGCAAATAGATCCATGTCCAGGCATCCCCATTTCCTTGTTATCAAGCTGAAGACTTGTGGATCCAGCTGCCACTTGTGGGGATCCATGAGGTTTCTGCTTAGTTAGTCTGCCAGAGTATTTTCCTTTCCTGGCAGAAATTGTGTCTGCAGGTGAACTAATTGTGCCTGCAGGTGAACGTGGCAAGTCAATGCTGTGTCCCACAAAGCCATGGCTAGTTTGCAAAGGGGGTAAGAATGTGTGCCCCCCTGCTTGTTTATATACCACATGACCGTGGTGTTGTCTGCTTTATCAGTAGTTGTTCCGGATGAAGTAGGTCCTTGAAGGCTGTCAGGGCATTTTGAATAGCTAGCATCTCTTTTTGATTGATATGTAATGCATTTGGTTTGTGGACCAGGTGCCCTGAATGCATCTTCCTGCCATGTTGGCCCCCCCGGCATAATCTGATGCATCCGTTGTTAGGTTCTGCCTGGCTGGAGGTAATGTGAATGGCTGTCCCTTGTTTTGGTGACAAGCCTTCACCCACCATCGAAACTCCTGTTGCAGGCAGGGAATTAGAGTAATCATTGTTTCCAGGCTGTGGCAATGTTGTATCCAGACACTTTAGGTACCACTGACGTTTCCTCATATGCAGTCTTGCATATGGAATTAGTAGGATGCAGGATGCCATGAAGCTCAAAGCCTGCAGAATTTTTCTTGCAGATAACTGGGCCTTTGTTGCCAATGTTTTGAAGTAGGTAGTCAGCTGCCTTTGTCTGACTTGAGATAAGCCATCTGGGCAGTTGTATTTAAACTTGCACCCAGGAATATTATCGATTGAGAGGGTACTAGTTTTGATTTCTTTTCGTTGACTGTATACCCTAGGCATGTTAAAAGTCTTTTCACAAACGCCAGATGCTGTAGTAGAATGTCCTTGTTCTCTGCTTGAATTGGGCAGTCGTCCAAGTAAGGATATATTTGTATTCCTCTGTCTGCAGAAAGCAATTACTGGTGCCAGGCACTTTGCAAAGACCCTGGGTGCAGTAGATAAGCCAAAGGGCAGTGCAGAGAATTGGTAATGCATTGAGCCAGCCTTGAATCTGAGGCATCTTCTGCATGATTGCCTATTTGGGACATGCAGGTATGCCTCTTTTAGGTCTAAAGTCACGAGCCAAGCCTCTTTGCCCAGCATGGGCAGGAGCTGCTGCAAGGTCAACATTTTGAATTTTGGTATATCCAGGAATGTGTTTAAAATAGATAGGTCCAGTATTGGTCTCCAGGCTTTGTCCTTTCTGGGTACCAAGAACAGTCTTAAGTAAAATCCTTGTCCCTGCTCTTGCTGTGGTACTTGTTGAATAGTCCCCATGTCCATGAGGGATGAGAGTTGTTTTTGTGCCTCTGCCCATTGATGTTTTGGCAGATCTTGCCAACCATTTGCCTTTGGCAGGGTATGGAAGTGAAACTTGTAGCCCTGTGACACTGTTTAGAACCCACTTGTCCTGGGTTATAATGTGCCAATTTTGAGAAAATGTGCTATTTTTCCCTCTAAGGGTGCTGCCTGGAGATAAATGCTTGGTGCAGGCAGGGGGAAGTCATTGGGACCATTTCCTGTATGGTTGTGCTTTGTCTTCTTCACTTTTGGAGGTAGAAGCACCCCATTGCTTTGACCTGTATGAACCTTGCGCCTGGGATATGCCTCTATGGCATCTGGATCTGCCCCTTTGAGGTCTGTCTGACACTGGAAAGGACCAATTCTTTGTAGGCCAGTGTCTACTAAACCTAGGTGGCTGTACTTGTAAAAAAAATCTTTGACAGTTTGCATAGATTTAGCTTTGTCCTCCATTTTCTTTAACACCTCTTCTGCCTTAACACCAAACAAAGTAACATGCTGTAAAGGTGCATCTAATAACTTAACTTTGACATGATCAGGCAGACTTTGTTCCTTTAACCAAGCATGTCTCCTAATTACAGAACCCGTAACTGCGGCCCTGCAGGAGGCCTCCAGGGAACCAAAGCCACATTGCAAAGTATGCTTTCCAACTTGTTCAGCTGCATGCAATAAATCCTGCATTTCCTTGTTTTCTGCACAAACAGAGCTTAACAACATTTTCTGTTTAAGCAATGTCATACCATGTTGCTGATATTTGAGCATATGAAACTGACAGTTTAAGGCCCTTATAGCCAAGGTAGCCAATGTGTAAGCCTTTTTTCCCCCATCTATCCAGTGCCCTAGAATCTCTGTCAGAAGGGGTAAGGTTTTTTGCAGCGGAAGCCTTAACCCCTTTGGGAACCCTGGGAAATAGTCTCTGGGTCTGCAGTAGGGTTTTTGAAAAGGAATTTATGAGAGTCAGGAACCCCGTAATATCTGTCAGGCTTAACAGAAGCTGGAGGTAAGGAGTCCGGGGTCAGACTAGACTCTGAAAACACATCATCTACAATGTCTAACACAGGTGAAATGGCAAGAGGCCTGTGTTGAGGTACTAAAAGGAAGTCCCTGAGCCTCTTTTTAGATTCTGAAAAATCTTGGCTCTCCCAGTGGAAATGCTCCCTCATGGTATGCAAGGTTTCCCCAAAAGAATAGTCCTCAGGAGGAGAAGCTGAAGGAAAAGATTCTTCAGCATCAGAATCCTCATGGGGGGAAGTGAATATTCCTGATCAGAAGAGGAATCAGAAGAATGGGAAACCTGATCTGAAGATTCATAGTCTGTCTCTTGCCTAGGCATCTTATCAGGAGGGGGATGGGAACCCCTGATCAAGGTAATCAAGTCTTCGGCCAATTTGAGCATCTGTTTTTTGGGCATGGAGGCCCGTCCATGTGGCTCTTGAGCTTGTTTCTTTGTCTTTGAAGGCACTTTAGTCTTTGCCTTTGAAGTCAGTTTAATGTATAGATGTTTATGTCTGAATACACCCACAGAAGCTGGTGCCTGCTCAGCGGCTCCGGACCCATAGGTTCATAGGTTTATACTAGGCTATCTGCCCTAAGGCATTTATAAGCCTAGCCCAAATTTTTGTGGCTTACGCCACCCCTTATATGAAAAAATACTGTGCCCATTAGTTTGTTGTGCCTCTGTCCAGCAGTGACACAGAGATGATTCCCGGGGTAAACCTACGATCTCCCATCCACAGGTCTAGATTTCTCTTCAACAGAGTCAGCGAGGTGCTCTGCCTCACATGGACCGGGATTTTATTCCACAGCATAGGGAGTCTCTGAGTGATAAATCTATCCCTCCAGCACGTCCTATTTATATCCGTGCTAAGGTTTAAGTCTCTTGCTCTAGTGGTTTTGGTGGATTTGGATTTTTTGAGGTGGAGCATGTCCATTAATTCCGGGTTGGACATGGCCTTGTATGTCAGGCACATGTCACCTCTGAGCAGACGGTATGCGATTGAATAGAGTGGGAGTTTCTTCAATCTGGCAGCATATGACAGATTTTGGAGTCCCTTTATCCTTTTGGTGAGGAACTTTTGGAGTCTCTCCAATTGCTGCAGATGTCGGGTGAGATACATCCCGAATGGGGCATTGTACTCGATCATTGGTCTGATAAGTGAAGAGTACAGGGGAACAATGACCTCACTAGTTTTGGATGTGAATCCCTTCATGATCAGGTGGGCAATGTAGAAGGTCTTTCTAACCACTTTAGCAATGTGAGTGTCAAAAGAAAGGCCACTGTCAACCTGGGTCCCCAGGTCCCTGATAACCTCTTCTGTGCTTAGTGGATTGCCACCTATATGGTAGCTTGGGGTTACCTTGTTTTTCCCGAAGGGTATGACTATACATTTTTTGGTGTTTAACTTCAGGCCATGGCTCTGGCACCAGCTATCTGTTTCCGTGAGTCCCTTCTGAAGGATATCCGTGTCCGATGCACTTTCCACTATGGCGCCCAGTTTGCAGTCGCCTGCAAACTTTGTCAGCCAAAGTCCTCCCATGCTGGCCTGTACTTCTGAGAAGTAGATGCCAAACAATAGGGGCCAAGGACCGAGCCCTGTGGGACACCACTTGTGACCGGCTTGGAGTCTGACACAGCGCCAGCAACTCTAACCCTGTGGGTTCTGTCCTTAAGCCAGTTTGCAACCCATCTTGTGACATATGGGTTTACATTTAAGCTGTTGTTTTTCTACAATACCCGAGTGGGGTATTGTGTCGAAGCCTTGCAAGGTCAAGGTAGGCTGTATGGACTGTCTTTCCTCATCAATGGCCTTGGTGACCGTTCAAGAAGTCACCAAGTTCAAAAGGCATGATCTTCCCTTGACAAAGCCAAACTGGGTCGGGTCCAATGTCTGTAAGTCCCCTATATCTTTGTTTATGAGCTCCATTATGATCCTCTCCATAGCTTTGCAGACTAGACTTGTTAAGCTTATGGGCGTAATTACCAGGGTTCGTACAGGCGCCGCCTTTGTGGAGTGGGACCACAGTTGCCGTATGCCACTCCTTGGGCACGTATCCTGTGGTAAGGCTGAGATTAAACAGCTGCCTTATGTGCGGGTTAATTCCTCATTTAGCTCGTAGCACACAGCCGGGGACACCATCCGTCCCATTGATGCTGTGTTTTAGCTTTAGAGAGAGCAGCTTTCACCTGCGCATTTGAGATGTCTGGGAGGCTACACTCGGCTGGGATAGTTATCTCTCCTTTGGGGAGGGGAGAGGGGGGTGAAGTTAGCACTGAACCTGTCTGCCAGTATGTTGGCAATGTCTGTGGGTTCAGTGATTTTTGTATCATTTTGGACTAATTCTGAGCATATCTGGGAGTTTCCACCCAGGTTCCTAACATAGCTGAAAAAGGCCTTATGATTGTCCTTTGAATCCATGGCAATTTTTCTCTCAAAATTGGCCTTAGTTGATTTTATGAGTGCTCGTAATTTTTACTAATAATGATCAGGGGTGACTTCCCTTTATGGATTTTGTTCTATCATGTAATAGCTTTCTCCTCTTATTGTAAAGTTTGTTAATGGCTGGGGTCCACCAGACTGGACGTTTGCCCTTTGTGGAAAGAGTCTTGGTTTTATTTGGGATTGCCTGATCCATGCAGTCCTGGAGGTGTTCATAGAAGGCATTTGTAAGGGCTTCCGCAGCTTGGGTTGTGGTTTCCTCTGGCTCAGGGGCCTTGAAGGATACCACACCAGTCTTGAGTAGTGTGAAGTTTGCTTTAGAGAAGTGCTTCACTATGGTCTTTTTTTGTTTGGGGTGGGGCGGGATGTGGATTTCCAGTGAGATTAGTTTATGATCAGATCTCACCAATGAGGGATATACTTCGTGTGGAGCATTTTGTCCCCATGTTTGTGACAATGAGATCTAGTATATTTTCTCCTCTCGTGGGAACAGTGACTAGCTGTTCCATGGCATTTGAATTTATGAACTCCAGGAACCGTTGGGCTAGAAAGTTAGGGCTTGAGTAATGTTCCCAGTCTATATTCGGGTAGTTGAAGTCACCCAATATGATGGTGTTTGGAGATAAATTTATACCCTCCAGTGTCTTCAGGAAGGCTGTGTGGGGTTCCTGAGTTTGAGAGGGTGGCCTGTAGCATGCTACAATTTGTAGAGCAGTTTTGCCTATGGTTAGTTGCACCTGGATGGTTTCTGAAGCTTGCGTTGCCACCAACCTGGAGGTGTGGGTATCCTTTATGAATATGGATACACCTCCTTTTGTGGTGTGGTCCGGGTTTTGGGGCGAACGCATGATATGAGGTAAAACCTAATAGTGCCGGGGTGCTCTCAGGAGCCTTGAACCAGGTTTCAGTTACAGCACAGACATCGATGTTCTCCATACTGAGAAGGGCCTCGAGTGCGTGCATTTTGAGATTTAGACTTCTGGCATTGAGCAGCATTACCCTCAGTTTCTTCCCATTTTTGTTTTCTAGGGTGGTAGGTTTAGAATTTGAGCCTTGCCTAAAAAAGGCACTATGGGGGTGGCAAGAGCCTTAGCCAAAATCCGGAATCCCAGGGGTGACCGGTGCAAGCCGTCCCTTGCGAAGCAGCACCATCTGAGGGAATAGTGTCCGAGGCTCCAATACTTTGAGATTCCAGCAGCATAGCCGACTCCACGTGGGAGTCGGTAGCGGCCTGCGACTCTGAAGTAGCAGGTGTCAGGGGCTGCAAAAGCGCCTGAGAACCAGCGACCGGCTTAGGAGAAGCGTCGTCGGTTTTGGGCCTCGGCTGTCTATCCTTTTCTTTTTCTTTGTGTTTTTTGTGATCTCCGGTAGCTGGATGGCTATCAGATGACATTTTATAATTAAATCTGCGCCCAAAATAGTTTAATGCAAAATCATACCAACGCTTAATAGTGCGTTGGTTAAATCTAGCACAAAACCGACAACTTGAAACGTCGTGGTCAGGGCCTAGGTAAGGAATACAGTAAGAATGAAAATCCTTATGAGGTATTTACTTTCCACAAGAAATACAATTAACTTTTTCTGACATCGGTCAGGAGCAAGAAAAAAAAGTTTCCCCAACGGGGTACTTAGCTTTAATGAAGACTTCGGATCTGAAACTCAAACACGAAAATCTCAGGAGTCACCCGACCAGCACTTGCAAACTGCTTCTGCTTCGGGCACCGCATGGCAAGAAAGACTGAAGAAAATGGCGCAGGCTGCATCTTTTATACCCCTGACGTCAGGGAAGAGGTGACAGCAACCGACGCAGGACCCAAGACTTTTGAATTCAGGCCGACTGAGGGCAACCTGCCAGCAGGATTACCCAAATGTAATGACTGCAACAGTGAAACATGAAGAACATCAGTGAAACATTAAGATCAGGAGGGACAGCTAAGGGTCTGTGCTGTGGTAAGTCTAAAAATTCCCTGAGCCTCTTTTTGGGTTGAGGATAATCCTGGCATTCCCAGTGGAAACGCTCTCTCAATGTATGTAGGGTTTCACCAAAAGAAAAATCCTCTGGACAGGAGGCTGAAGGAATGGATTCCTCTGCATCTGAATTCTCAGGCAGATACGGGCATATCTTCATATTCAGAAACCTCAGAGTTGTCGGACTCTAGGTCAGACAAAGCTGCTGAGAAGTTTCTCTTCCTTTTAGCAAGGGAAGGCTGACTTCCCTAATCAGCATGATCAGGTCTTTTGCCATTTTAAGCATCTGAGATTGTGGCAAGGAAGCAGGTGCTTGAGTTTGGGTCACAGTTTTTTTAGGCATAGCTCGTACACTTGGCCTTAGAAACTAAGCAGTTTTAGAAAGAACTGAAGACGCAAAAGAAGTCGTCGGTTTGTGTCGAATATTGATAATGCGAAGAACTTCCTCAGAAGCCAATGCCTGCACAGCGCCTACAGACCCATCCAAGGTAGAGACAACCACAGGTTCCATAGTCAAAGAAGAGTCTCGCGGCATACCGGACTTCGAACAGGTCTTGGTAGAGGCCTGCCAATCCAATGAAGTGGGCATCAGGGGCTGTGAAAGCATCTCACTGAGTACAGGCGAACTGGCAACTAGCTTAACGGAAGCGTTTTCAGCAGTTTTGGACCTGTGCAGTCTGTCTGTCTTTATCCTTACATTTTTTTCAGAAGATCGGTAATCGGATGGCTTACTGAAGCCATTTCGGAATATGGAGATCGAGAATGAAAGTATTTAGCTACAATAAGGGCCTGATGACGAATAGTTCGGGCGATAAACAAAGCACAAAACCAACAGCAATGTACGCCATGGTCTGGGCCTAAACAGGTGACGCAGTAAGAATTGAAATCCCGGTGCGATATTTGTTTTACACAGGGAACATAACTGTTAATTTTTTCTGACATCGGTTATAGCAAGAAAAAAGGATCCCCAATGGGGTACTTAGCTTTAGAAGACTTCAGGATGATTCAATTTCGGAAACGAAAACTCAGGTAGCGGCCGACCGGCACTCGTGTGAAAGTACAGTTTTGTACCTACCATAAATGTAGATGTTCGAGTGTTCACCCTGCTGCAGTCATCACACTTGGGTTATCCTGTCGTCAGGCGGTCCCGCAGTTGGCCGGATTTCCAAAGTCTTGGTCCGACGTCGGTTGCTGTCGCCTCATCCCTGACGTCAGTGCGCCAGGGGTACATATATTGCAACCGACGCCATTTTCTTCAGTTTTTCTTGCCCCAGATGTCAGGTGCCCTCAAAAAGGTGATCCAAATTAGTACCAAAAGGTGAGAACACTGTACAAACACAAAAACCCTTCAGCTATAAGCAAATACATCAGTAAGGCATAGCAAAGATTTAGCCAGTAGATCAGAGGGGTTGGAGGGAGGGTAACCTGGACTGCAGCAAGGTGAATACTCGAACATCTACATTTATGGTAGGTACAAAACTGTACTATGTTCATCATGTTACCCTGCTGCAGTCATCACACTTGGGTTGAGTCCCAAAGCTAAGGAAGGGTGGAGGCATCATAGAGGGTTAGTGGAGGCAATGAGGCCCTGCAGAACTGCAGTGGCGAAGCCTGCCCTAGACTTAGAATAAAGAGGTAAGTGATAGTGTTTGGTGAGGGTGCGTACAGAACTCCAAGTTGCAGCTTCTAAAATTTCCTTGGTAGGTACCCCCCCTGAGAAAGGCTGTAGAGGTAGCTGTTGCCCTAGTAGAGTGGGATCTAATGGTAGGAGGAACTGGTTTCCCATGATGGGTATAGCAGAATCGTATGCAATGGCCTATCCATTTAGAAATAGTTTGCTTGGATATGGCCTTCCCTTGAGAAGCTGTAGCATAGGAAACAAAGAGCTGGTCAGTTTTTCTGAATGCCTTAGTGTTATCCAAGTAGTATCAAAGCTGCCTGTGAATGTCCAAGGAATGCAGGAGTCTCTCACCTTCGTTCTGTGGATTGGGGAAGAAAGTGGGTAGATGGATGGTTTGATTTAAAGCTACACTGGAAACCACCTTAGGCATGAAGGAAGGATTAGTTCGTAGAGAAACTCTGTCTTGATGAAAAATGAGGAAAGGTTCCACTGCCATAAGTGCCTGTAATTCTGAAACTCTCCTAGCAGAAGTTATTGCCAGGAGCAGGGCAGTCTTCCAAGATAAGAACTGAAGGTCTGCAGAAACAGCTGGTTCAAAATGAGGAAGCGTTAGTTTTTCCAGAACAAAGTTGAGGTCCCATGTTGGTGTTGGAGCTCTTCTAGGTGGTCTAATGTTTTTTGCCCCTATGAGGAACTGCCTTAGGAGTGGATTTGAAAATAAAGGTGGGTTTGTGTCGAAGTGAGCTGAAATAGCTGAAGCATGGATTTTAATTGAGAAGAAGGAAAGTCCTTTATGCAACATCTCAGCTAAATACTGCAGAATGTGAGGCATATGAGGCTGAGTTGCGTCTTGGCCTTTAGCTTGGTTCCAAGCAGAAAACCTTTTCCATTTGTCCGAGTAAGCCTTCCTGGTGCTTGGCCTCCTGGCTTCTAGAATAACATCCAGTACTGCTTGTGAAAGAGGGGCTGGTTGGATGCTTAATTGATTTGCCATGCAGACAGGTTTAAGGTTTTGATCTGGCTGTGTAGAATCTGCTTGTCTTGTTGCGTGAGTAAATGAGGTATTTGAGGCAATATCCATGGTGGGCTGTGAGCCATATTCTTCAATAGCGGTACCAGTGCTGGCGTGGCCAGTCTGGGGGTATGAGAATCATTCGAGGTTTCACCTTTTTGACCTTCAAAAGAACCTTTGTGAGAAGAGGTAATGGAGGAAAGGCATATGCTGTCAGGTTTTTCCAACTGAAGGAGAGAGCGTCCACTTTCCAAGCTTGATGGTGGAATGTCCTTGTACAAAATTTTGTCAGCTGGTAGTTTTGAGGACTGGCAAACAGGTCTATATTTGGTAGGCCCCATCTTTGAGCTATCATTGCAAATATTTGTGGGTCTAGCTTCCACTCGTGGGGATCTTTGATGTTTCTGCTTAGGTCGTCTGCCAATGTGTTTTTCTGTCCTGGCAGGAAGTGAGCTTGTAACTGGACTTGGTAGGCCAGAGCTGTGTTCCACAAGATTAGTGCTTGCCTGCAAAGAGGGTAGGAATGTGTGCCCCCTTGTTTGTTTATGTACCACATTACTGTGGTGTTGTCCGTCTTTATTGCCAGTTGTCCAGGCTGTAGTAGATCCTTGAAGGCTGTCAGAGCTTTCTGTACAGCTAGCATCTCTTTTTGGTTTATGTGCAGTTTTCTTTGTTCTGCAGTCCATAGGCCTTGAATGCATTGACCTGCCATATGTGCCCCCCAGGCATAGTCTGAAGCATCTGTTGTGATAGTTTGCCTGGGTGGGGGCAAGGTGAAAGGCTGACCCTTGTTGAGGTGACATGCCTGTGCCCACCATAGAAATTCCTGTTTAAGGCAGGGAATGAGAGATATCACTGTGTCCAAGCTGTGGCTGTGTTGAGACCATACGCTTTTTAGGTACCATTGTAATTTCCTCATATGCAGTTTTGCAAATGGTATCAGAATGCAAGATGCCATGAAGCCCAAAGCCTGCAGAATTTTTCTTGCAGTTAATTGGGTCTTTGTTGCCATTGTCTTGAAAAACTGAGTCAGTTGTAATTGCTTGTCTGGTGTAAGATAAGCCTTCTGGGCCGTTGTGTCCAAGCTGGCACCCAGGAATTTCATTTTTTGTGAGGGTACTAGTTTTGACTTCTTTTCGTTTACTGTGTACCCCAGACAATTTAGTAGATGCTTTACAAAAGCCAGATGTTGTAAGAGAATGTCTTTTCTTTCTGCTTGGATGAGGCAGTCGTCCAGGTATGGATATATTTGAATTCCTCTTTGTCTGCAGTATGCAATTACTGGTGCCAGGCATTTTGTGAATACTCTGGGCGCAGTAGATAAGCCAAAGGGCAGTGCAGAGAATTGATAATGGGTTGAACCTGCAATGAAAAGGAGGTATCTTCTGCAACTTTGTCTGATAGGGACATGCAGGTATGCCTCTTTGAGGTCCAACGTTACCAGCCATGCTTCCTTGCCCAACATGGGAAGTAGCTGCTGTAGTATTAGCATCTTGAATTTGGGAACTTGTAAGTGTTTAGAATTGAAAGGTCCAGAATTGGTCTCCAAGCATTTTCTTTTCTGGGAACTAGGAAGAGTCTTGAGTAAAATCCTTGGCCTTGCTCTTGAGTTGGTACCCTTTGAATGGCTCTCATAGCCATGAGAGCTGTAATTTGTTTTTGAGCCTCTGCCCTTTGATTTTGTGGCAGGTTTGGCATTCCTCTTTTTATTGGCAAGGTGTGAAGGTGGAATCTGTATCCTCGTAAAATTATGTCTAGGACCCATTTGTCCTTTGTGACCATGTGCCAGTTGTCTGCGAAAAGTGCTAGTTTTCCCCCCAGGGCGGCTGACAAAAGAGCTTTGTTTGGCCAGCTGAGGTGCAAGTCATTGAGTTTGCCTTCTGGTGGGTTGAGACCTGTCTTCTTCCTTCTGGGTTGGAGTGCCCCATTGGCGAGATTTATACTGAGCTTGTGGTTGTCCTCTGCCCCTTGGGTGCCTGTATTTACCCCTCTGAGGCCTGTCAGTGGCTGGAAAGGACCAATTTTTTTGTTGGCCAGTTTCTGCTGAAGCGAGGAGGTTGCACCTGTAGGAAATCTTTGACTGTCTGCATTGATTTTGCCTTATCTTCCATTTTCTTTAAATCTACTTCTGCTTTAACACCAAAAAGAACATCCTGCTGTAAGGGGGCATCTAGTAGTTTTGCTTTAACATGATCAGGCAGACTTTGTTCCTTTAACCAGGAATGCCTACATATAACTGAACCATTGACAGCTGCTCTGCAGGAGGCCTCTAAGGAATCAAACCCACATTGTAAGGTATGTTTGCCCACCTGCTCGGTGGCGTGCAACAAATCTTGTACTTCTTTCAATTCAGGTTGTTGAGGTAGGGAGGTTATCTTTTGTTTTAACTGAGAGATCAGAAATTGCTGATATTTAAGCATATGAAATTGACAGTTTAGAGCTCTCATAGCTAAAGTGGCTGAGGTGTAAACCTTTTTCCCCCATCTGTCTAGTGCTCTTGAATCCCTTTCAGAAGGTACTGGATTTTTAGCCATGGAAGCTTTAGTCCCCTTGAGACCCTGGGAGATGGTCTCTGGGTCAGCTACTGGGCTTTTGTAAAGAAATTTGTGGGAATCAGGAACTCTGTAGTATCTGTCAGGCTTGGCCGGGGCAGGAGGCAGAGAGTCAGGGTTGAAACTGGATTCTAAATAGACATCATCCACAATGTCCAAAACAGGAGGGATGGCTAGAGGTCTGTGTTGGCGGAGTAAAATAAATTCTCTGAGCCTTTTCTTGGAATCAGAGTAATCCTGACCTTCCCAGTGAAAATGTTCCCTCAGTGTGTAAAGTTTCCCCAAAAGAGTAATCTTCTGGAGGGGAAGCTGAGGGAATAGAGTCCTCAGCATCAGAATCTTCATAAGGAGAGAAGGAATAGTCTTGGTCCTCAGAGGAATCCGAAGAAATAGACAGTTGTACAGAGGAAGCAGATTCTTCCTCTTGTCTAGGCCTTTTGTCAGGAGGAGGCTGAGAACCCCTGATAAGAGAAATCAAATCTTCAGCCATCTTGAGCATCTGTTTCTTAGGCATAGGGCCTTGAACAGGAGACTGAAGTGAAGCCTTTTTCGATTTGGAAGGAGTCTTCGACTTGGGAAACGTTTTGACTGTAAGAGTCGTCGGTCTGAAAACGCCTTCAGAAGGCGATGGTGTTTCAGAAGCACCAATGTCCTTGGAAGGTAAATCATCGGTAGGGCCTGAAGTAAAAGGCTGCGTCTGCCTAGTAAATTCCGTCAAAATATCCATAGCGGCCTCGGGTTCCTGAACTGCGGTAGTCAGAGGCTGCGTCGGAGCCTCACTGATAACCAGAGAACAGGAGACCAGATCAATCGAGGCCTCGGAATCGGGCTTAGGCCTGGGCTGTCGATCCTTATCCCTGCGCTTTTTGTGCACACCGGTAGAAGGTAGCTCCGACGGCATGTTATAATTAAATTTTCTGCCAAAAAAGTGTTGTGCGAAATCAAATCGTCTTTTAATAGTACGTTTATTAAATCTAGCACAAAAATGACAAGAAGTGACGTCGTGATCAGGGCCTAGGCAAGGCATAAATCCTTATGAGGTATTTGCTTCCCACAAGAAATACAATTGTTAACTTTTTCGGACATCGGTCTGAGGCAAGAAATGTTTCCCCAACGGGGTACTTAGCTTTACAGAAGACTTCGGTCTGAAATTCGAATTCAAAAATGTCAGGAGTCGGCCGACTGGCACTTGCGAATTGCTTCTGCTTCGGGCACCGCATGGCAAGAAAAACTGAAGAAAATGGCGTCAGTTGCAATATATGTACCCCTGGCGCACTGACGTCAGGGATGAGGCGACAGCAACCGACGTCGGACCAAGACTTTGGAAATCTGGCCGACTGCGGGACCGCCTGACGACAGGATAACCCAAGTGTGATGACTGCAGCAGGGTAACACGATGAACATCTGCTTCTGCTTCGGGGTCCATGGCAAGAAAGACTGATATAATGGAGTTAGCTGCCTGTTTTAATACCCCTGACGACCTGAGGTCAGTCCTGAAGTGACAGCAACCAACATAGAAATACTAAGCCTCTGGTATTCGGGCCAACTGAGGGCTATCCCTGGCAAGATGACCAAAGTGTGATGACTGCAACAGTGAAACAAGAAGAACAACGACAGAGTTCTTGCTTGCAAGCGGGTCCAACGGTCTTTTGTGACACCATATAGAAAATCTCTTTCCACTTCGAAAAGTAACATTTTCTTGTACTTGGTTTCCTGCTCTCCTGCAGGACAGTGAACATGTTCTCATTGTATAAGTCTCTCACGGACTTTATCAAATCTATCAAGGCATACGTGGGGCAGGTGGTTGTGAGTCAGGAGGTCAAGGATGCTGAGGAGAAGGCATGCAGGAAGGCAGGCAGAATTGGGGGAACAGCAAATGGGCTGGGGGGGGTCCATCTGAATGAGGTCATATCTTTTTTGAACCCCAGTCATTTCAGAGGACTCCTACTTAAAATGCTCTTTCATCTTCTAGATGGTTTCTCCAAAAGTCAAATCCTCAACTGGGGAGTCAGAGTAAACAGATTCTTCCTCTGGGGAACCATACCCCAAGGGAGAAGAAAGCTAGAAAAAGTGTAGGAAAGTGAATCTTCAGATGAAGAGTCAAAGAGATCTTCCTCTTCCCTCATGGTTGGGTCTTTGGTATTAGGCCTTGGATTCAGAATGGGAGGAGGGATGTTCATAGTCCCTGCAGAGGTAGGACGCAGGGCCATGAAGGCATTAAACAGTCAGTTAGGCATGCTTTCAGTGAGAGTAGAAATATGCTTCCTTTTCTCCTCCTTTTTTAAAGGCCTGGCGGGCATCTGAAGGGAGGAAGGTCTGAAGTCTGTAAGGAACCGAAGGCATCCGATGGACTGAAAGCACTAGAAACAGCCCCCCACCCCCAGCATCAGAAACCAGTGCCGGTAAAGCCTCCATGGACGTATCCTCTGCGTCGGATTATGTGGCTTCCATGGAGGTAACTGCTATATCAGAGGCGGCAGAGCCACATTCCTCTACCAAGCCAATGTTGGCCACAGGTTGAGGGTCGGACGCTAGAGGTGCAGCTGAAGTGGTAGGCCATATAGTCTTGCCTTTCTTTTTTGGCGGTTCCGTAGGTACATCAGAGGAAATCTCCATCCCTAAAGCTATTTGTTTTAACCTTCGATTTTCTAAATACAAGTTAAGTGCATGCAGGCAGATGTGCCATGTCTTGGGTACGTATGCCTGACAAATAGAGCAGGCCTTGTAATCGTGCAACCATCCCAAACAAAAGAGGCACTGATTGTGGGCGTCCTTGTAAAGTATCTGATGGCCGCACTTACACTTGCCCTTCCTGGATGACATGAACAAGCATTAAATGAAAGAAAAGGACTGAAAGATTCCCCAACGAGGCACTTATCTGATTTCTCGAATCCGATGGCCATGAAGTCAGCAACACCAGGGGCTTGACTGATGGCTGAGAAATTCTGAGGGCTGGTGCATGCAGACGTCACTTTTATGGCCCACATTACTTGGGCCACATCAGATGTCCCACACACCATACAAAGACTGAAAACTTATGTACACTGGCCGGATGTTCACAAAACAAGAGGAGTAACACACGTTGAATACTGCAACATGGGAATAGAATGACATCTGGCAGTTCAAAGCTGCCATGTACAGGGTGGTGGTGATATACATCTTGTCAAAATTTGTCTGAGCCTACTCTCCCCATCCTTTGTCAAGAAATTCTTGGGCACCACAGCTGAATCAGACACTGGGTTCTTACAAAGATACTTGAGAGACTATCACAATGTAAAAGTAATCATGCTTCCTGGGGGCAGGGGAAAGGAATAGGGTTGTAAGGGTATGTCTGCAAACATCATCCAAGGCTTTGTGGTCTGAAGTTACAGCTACAGGTCTAAAGGGAGGGGAGGTACCCTTTCAATGGAGCATTGCTGCAAAATTGGACCACAGCTTCTTGTACTTGACTTGGAGGGACAGAAGGAATGCTGACAGGCTTTTGTCAAGAGGCAAAAGACAGCTTGCAACTTGTTTTGATAATGCTTCGCTTCCATTTGCCCTAGGTGATTCTGATCCACTCGTGGTAAAAGAAGAGTGAAAGCCTTCCCTCTATTTTTGTTGCATGGACAGGGAGGTTTGGAAATTGGGAAGGAAGGACGGATGGGGTGGGACTTGAAAGAAAAGGAACAGGGAGGTGGCCAGCTGAGTCATGGCTGCTTCATACTGGGGCCCTGGAGTTGAGGTTCTCTAAACCTATAGATAAGTTCCAATTGCCATCTTTGATGTTGCCTCAATGTTCTATCCCTTCAGACCCTTATCCCTTTTTGTCTATGCTGAGAGGAATGAAAGGATCATGCCTTAGGGAGACAGTTTCTGCTAAACATGAGTGGTTAAACCTGCCAAAAGCCCTTGACAGTCTGCATATTTAGCCTTTTTCTCCAGCTTTTTGGAGATAGCTTTGGCTTAGGGTCCAAATAAAAAGTCTTGGTGTAGAGGAGGATACAGAATCTTGACTTAACATGGTTTGGAAGGGATTTGTTCTTTAAAGCATGTCTGCGGATAACAGTCTGAGGCAGTGGTCCTGCTTGATGCTGCCAAACCATTAAAGCCACAATGTGAAGACTTAGAGACACGAGAGTTGATAACAAGCAATTTGGGCAGATCTCCATTTTCCACCCCCTCCTAAGTAGGTCCTGTTTGCAAGCCTGCTGGGGTTGAGAACTATTAGACTGAAGCAAGCCAAAAGAATCTTTTTTTTTTTTTTTTTTTTCGCCTAAGACTTGGCTAGGGTGGGGTTTGAGGTGTGGACTTGGATGTACTGGGATGCGGCCTGCACATACTCTACTGATGACCCCTTTGAGTATTTAGGGATTCCGCTCTCCCCTATCTAAAGGCCTAGCACAGATACTGGAAAAGTACAGTTTTGTACCTACCATAAATGTAGATGTCCGATAGGTATGCATCTGCAGTCATAACATATGGGTTGTCCTGCCTCAGGCAGCCCTTCGGTCGGCCGGATTCCAAAGTCTGGGTCTGGCCTCGGCTGATGTCGCACTTTCCCCGACGTCAGAGCGTCTGGGGTATAAAAGCATCAGCTGACGCCATTTTCCTCAGTTTTTCTTGCCCCAGATGCCAGGTGCCCTCTAGGAAGGCTAAATTTGGATAAATGCTGAAAAGCGCCAAACATTTGCAAATTATATACATGTATAAACAAACAAATACACCATAATAGATACCCCCAGCTAGCTAAAAGAGGGGTAAGCACCCTAGGAATACCACAGAGGGGAAGGAGGGAGGGTAATCCTGACTGCAGATGCATACCTATCAGACATCTACATTTATGGTAGGTACAAAACTGTACTATGTCCTTCAAGGATGCATCTGCAGTCATAACATATGGGTAGAATACCACAGCCAATCTGGGGGAGGGGGTACTAAGAAAAGGATGGTGTAGTTAAGATCCCCTGCAGGACTGCAGTTGCAAACCCTGCTCTGGATCTAGAGTATAAAGATAGATTGTAATGCTTGGCAAATGTATGCATGGAGCTCCAAGTAGCAGCTTCTAAAATGTCCTTGGTTGCCACCCCCCGTAGGAAGGCTGTAGTGGTGGCCGTGGCCCTTGTGGAGTGAGGCCTGATATTTTCAGGAACTGTCTTTCCATGAAAGGAGTAGCAAAAGCGAATGCAATTTCCTATCCATTTTGAAATTGTCTGTTTGGAAATTGCTCTTCCTTGCACCCCAGTTGCATATGCTACAAAAAGTTGGTCAGTTTTTCTGCTAGTTTTTGTTCTGTCCAAGTAGTAGCGTAGTTGTCTGTGTATATCCAGGGTGTGCAAAAGATTTTCCCCTCTATTCTGTGGATTAGGGAAGAACGTAGGCAAGTGAATAGCTTGGTTCAAGGATACCCTAGATACCACCTTTGGCATAAAAGTAGGATTGGTTCTTAGTGACACCCTGTCCTGGTGGAAAATAAGAAAAGGCTGCACTGCCATTAATGCTTGTAACTCAGATACTCTTCTTGCTGAAGTGATTGCCAGAAGGAATGCAGTTTTCCAAGATAGAAACTGTAGATCCGCTGATGCTGCTGGTTCAAAAGGAGGTAGTGTCAGTTTCTCCAGCACAAAGTTGAGATCCCAGGCAGGTAGAGGGGGTCTTCTTGGAGGTTTAATATTTTGATCCCTCTCAGAAATTGTCTGAGGAGAGGGTGTGAGAAGATAGGTGGATCCACATTGTATTCTGCTGAAATTGCTGAAGCATGAATCTTAATGGAAGAATAGGACAAGCCATTGTGGAACAATTCTGCTAAGTATTCTAGGATATGTGTTAGGTTTGCCACTGTGACATCTGTGCCCTTTGATGTGCTCCAAATGAGAAATCTCTTCCATTTAGCTGAGTATGTCTTCCTTGGGGAAGGCCTGCGAGCCTCCAGGATAATGTCCTTCACCCTCTGAGATAACATAGTTTGATTGGGATTTAAGGAATTTTCCAGGCAGTCAGCTGCAATGTTTTCAAGTTGGGATGCAGGGTCTTGAAATTGTTCTGCGTCAGAAGAAGAGGCCATAGGGGGAGAGGCCATGATTTTGCCTGAGACATGCTTCTCAATAATGGATACCAGTGTTGTCTTGGCCAGTCCGGAGCTATTAGTATCACTTTTGGCTGTTCCTCCCTGATCTTCAGTAGAACCTTGTACATCAATGGGAGAGGTGGGAAGGCGTATACTGTTAGGGCTTTAAAGCTGAAAGAGAGAGTCCAACCTCCAAGCTTGTGGGTGGTATGTCCTTGAGCAGAATGTCTTCAGTTGATTGTTGAGTGGGGAGGCGAACAAATCTATCTCTGGCATTCCCCATGTCTTTGCTATGAGTTGGAAGATGTCTGGGTGCAGCATCCATTCGTGTGCATCCATGGTAGTTCTGCTTAAGCTGTCCGCCAGTGCATTTTCTTTCCCTGGCACGAATTGGGCCTGTAGTTGGATACTGAGATTCAGGCATAGTTCCCACAGATTCATAGCCATCCGACATAGAGGATAGGAATGTGTGCCTCCCTGCTTGTTTGCGTACCACATGACCGTGGTGTTGTCTGTCCTTATTAGCAGGTATCCTTGTTGGAGGAAGGGATTGAATGCCTCGATTGCATGCCTCACTGCCAGCATTTCCTTTTGGTTTATGTGCATGCTTAGCTGTCCTTGAGGCCCATATGCCTTGGATACATTTGTCCTCCATGTGTGCTCCCCATCCTCGGTCTGAGGCGTCCGTGGTGATGGTCTGCCTTGGTTTTGGTTTGTTGAAAGGCAACCCTCTGTTGGACTGGCAGGCCTGAGCCCACCACAGGAATTCCTTTTGAAGGCATGGAATGATTGGTATCATGGTTTCTAAACTGTGACTGTGCTGAGACCATACACTCCGGAGGTACCATTGTAATTTCCTCATATGCAGCCTGGCATGCGGTATTAGAATTATGCAGGATGCCATGTAACCCAGGGCCTGCAGGATTTTCCTTGCAGTAAGCTGAGTTTGTCTTGTCAGAATCATGAAGTAATCTGGAAGTTGTTTTTGTTTTTCTTCTGTGAGAAAGGCCATTTGGGTGGTTGTGACCAGATCTGCACCCAAAAAGGTTATCCTTTGGGACGGTACTAGTCTTGACTTTTGGATGTTGACTGTGTATCCCAAGGTCTGTAGTAGGTGTATGGCATAGGCCAAGTCCTTTATCAAATTTTCCTTGTTGTCCGTTTGTATTAGGCAGTCGTCCAGGTATGGGTAAATTTGAATTCCCTGTAGTCTGCAATGTGCAATTACTGATGCCAGGCATTTCGTGAATACTCTGGGCGCAGTAGATAAGCCAAAGGGCAATGCTGAGAATTGATAATGCTCTGATCCTGCAAGAAATCTGAGGTGTCTTCTGCAGTTTTGTCGAATAGGGACGTGCAGGTATGCCTCCTTGAGATCTAGAGTTACCAGCCAAGACTCCTTGCCCAACATGGGAAGAAGTTGCTGTAGGGTCAGCATTTTGAATTTTGGCACAATGAGATAAGTGTTCAATGCGGACAGGTCGAGAATAGGCCTCCATTGATTTTCCTTTCTTGGTACAAGGAATAGTCTGGAGTAAAATCCTTGGCCTTGTTCTGAACATGGTACCTTTTCTATAGCTTTCATCTGAAGTAAATTGCTGACTTGTTTTAAAGCCTCTGCCCTCTGATTTGGTGGAAGGTTTGGCATTCCGCCTCTTTTTGGCAAAGCGTGAAAGTGGAACCTGTATCCTTTGTCTATTATTTGCAGTATCCATGTATCCTTTGTGATATAATGCCAGTTTTTTGAGAATAAAGCCAGCTTTCCACCCAAGGGTGCTTCTAGTTGATCCCTGGTAGGCGGAATCAGAGTTAAGTCATTGACCCTGTCCTGGTGTAGTAGTAGTTGTTGTTGCTGTTGCACTACTCCTCTGGTTGGCAGGCTGCCACTGACGGCCTCTGTAGGAGCCCTTTGATTGACCTCTGCCTCTAGGGCACCTGTTCCTGCCACTCTGGGCTCTGTCCGAGTCTGGAAAGGACCAATTCTTAGTAGGCCAGTTTCTGCTGAATCTCGGTGGTTGAACTTGCAGGAAATCTTTAACTGTTTGCACAGATTTTGCCTTTTCTTCAACCTTTTTTAAGATCTCCTGAGCAGAGGAGCCAAATAAATTTTGTTTCTCCATTGGAGCATCCAGGAGTTTAGCTTTGACATGGTCTGGCAAAGATTGTTCCTTCAGACAGGCATGCCTATGAATAACTACCCCAGTCATAGCTGATCTAAATGAAGCCTCCAGTGCATCATAGCCACATTTTAAGAAATGATTACTAACCTGTTGTGAGTTGTGTACCAAATCCTGAAGGGATTTACGGTCTAGGGGTTCAGGAGAAGAAAGTTTCTTATTCAGTTCATCTAACAAATACTCCTGGTACTGTATCATATGAAATTGACAGTTTAATGCCCTGACAGAAAGAGTTGCAGAAGTATACACCTTCTTTCCCCATCTCTCTAAAGCTCTGGACTCTCTGTCAGAGGGTAGAGGATTTTTGGCAGTAGCAGCCGCAACCCCTTTAGGGCCCTGAGAAATAGTTTCTGGGTCTGCAGAATGGGCTTTATACAAATGGAAATGAGAATCCGGGACCCTGTAGTATCTGTCAGGTTTGGCAGGGGCCGGAGGGAGTATCAGGGGCTGTACTGACATCATTGTACACATCATCAATTACATTCAGAACAGGAGGTATAGCTAAGGGCCTATGCTGAGGCAAATGCAAAAAGGTCCTTAATCTTTTTCTAGAATCAGAGAAATCCTGACCTTGCCATTGAAAATGCTCTCTCGTGGAGTGTAAAGTCTCACCAAAGGAAAACTCTTCAGGAGGGGAGGCCGAAGGGATAGATTCCTCTGCATCTGAATCCTCATAAGGCGAGTAAAGCCCCTTCCTGGTGGTCTGACAACTCAGATCCATCCGTGGAATCATCTGAGGAGTGTGGATCAGAAGAGTCAGTCCTGGGCCTTTTGTCTGGAGGAGGTTGAGAGGCCCTGTCTGGGTGAGGTTGTGAACCCCTAATTAAGGAAATAAGGTCCTCAGCAAGGCTGAGTATCTGTGAACTAGAGGAAGGCCTCTGGGAGGTAGATTTGTCCGGCAAAGCTTTAGAAAGTTTGGCAGCTTTAGCCCTTGAAAAGGCCTTAATGGACATGGAAGCAGGGGGCCTAGCTGCCCCACGTGCAGGGGTAGAAATGTCCAAAGGTATGGTGTCGGACAATTCCTGAACACTAGCTTCGGTAGGTAGTTCTGAAGCCGACTCAGCCGGGGCCTCTCGGGCCTCGGTGGTCAGAAGTATGGTTTCGGAAGAAGGAATCGCCGAGAACTCGGTTTGGGCCGAAACCGAGACACTCGCGGTAGGCCTAGCCGTGGTTTCAGCCGAAACCGCGGGCCGCGAGTGTCTGTCCTTTTCCTTGCGTTTTTTGACCATATGCGAAGTCGGAGTCTCCAGCGGCATTTTATAAGCAAAAGCGGCACCAAAAAATTCTTCTGCAAACTCCGACAGACGCCTAAGAGTTCGTCGGTTGAAGGAGGCACAGGCTAAACAGGCCGATACGGCGTGGTCTGGGCCTAAGCAAGGAAGGCAGTAAGAATGGAAATCCTTATGATGTATTTGTTTCCCACAAGTTAAACAATTATTTACTTTGTCTGACATCGGCTGAGGCAAGAAAGAGTCCCCAACGGGGTACTTAGCTTTTTTCGAAGTCTTCGGTAGCTGAAATCACTGGATCTGACCGACCGGCACTTGCGAACAGCTTCTGCTTCGGGCACCGCGCGGCAAGAAAGACTGAGGAAAATGGCGTCGGCTGATGCTTTTATACCCCAGACGCTCTGACGTCGGGGAAAGTGCGACATCAGCCGAGGCCAGACCCAGACTTTGGAATCCGGCCGACCGAAGGACTGCCTGAGGCAGGACAACCCATATGTTATGACTGCAGATGCATCCTTGAAGGACATCAGAGGCCTGCAGAGCAACCTCAGACTCTGACAACCCTTGCTCTTTATGACATGCAGATGTGGAAGGGTCACACAAGCATGTCAGCCTCCAAAGGGTACTTAACAGCTACCTCAGTCACATCCTTGGTCATCAGAAAAGAGTATGAAAGCATCTGTTGTCCTGAGATTATCACAGTCCTAGCTGGACTGGCAGATGGCAAAGCAGTGTCATTTGCCACCCTCAAATGCTTTGGACTCTCCTGTGTTTGCAACAGGGGTCTAAAACAGAAGACTTGGTGGGTGCCATAATGCCCTGATGTCCCCTCCTCTTTTCTAAAGGATTCGACCATACAGATGGTACATTTGTTAAAGTGAGCACAATGGGTACAGTTAGAAATGTCATGTCTAAGCCTAAGCAAAAGAAAGGGAAAGAAAGTCTATGTGAAATTGGCTTTCCATAATCGGAACAAGTATTTGTCCAAGTAATCATTTAACAGAGCAGACAAAATATAATGAAAGGCTCCCTAATAGTGCACTTAGCTTTTCAATGAACTCTGGTCTTCAGAATGACCAATGCAGAATGTGGATGCTTCAGGCTCTGACAAGAGAGAAAGAGCTGCAAAATGGCAAAGTCTGATGGTCCTTATACCCAGTTTGCCTGACATCAGTTGCATGTCTACCAGCCCAGGAGGAAGGATTCAAACCTCTGGCATTCAGATCAGCCAAGGGATACCACAGCAAGAATAACCCAAATTGTTATCTGCAATAATGAAACATGACAATCACCAACCAATATCCATCTCCCAGGCTGATGTAGCAGATGGTGGAAAGGAATGTGCGAAAACTGAGAAATCCTGTTATGGGAAAATCAAAAGGGAATAGATACCAGAATGGTTAATAAAATATTACTTGAATTTATACCAAGGAGAAGGTTGGGGAGCAAAGCAATAGCAAATGGCAGAGGAACTTCTTGAAGAGCTAAGGATTCCGGCAATGGATTGGGAAGAAGGATAGGTGATGTTAGCAGAGATTACAAGGGAAGAAATAAAAAATGCTACTGCAAAGCAGGCGATTGGGAATTCACCTGGAATACACAGTAGTCCAAATGAGATTCAGAAATTAGTTTGTGTACTGAAAGGTGTCAGAGGATGATCAATGAAGAAATCAAAAGAGGACAGGCACACAACTGTTGGAAGAAGGCAGTGATAAGTATTAAAAAAAAAACAAAAAACCCAGATGACACCTGGATCAGATATGCCAAATTCAATATTAATTTATGATTACGAAATCTTTAAGACTATAATGGCAGACAGACTGTCAAGATAACTACCCAAAATACGAAGTTTAGATCAATGTGGATTTGCAAAGGAAAGGCAAACCCTTGATATAGATGTATTCTAAATATCCCCCCAAATAAAGTGTCAAGGAAAACTGGCAAGTGGAATTTAAACTACAATCTCGAGCATAAAAAATTGGTGGTAGATGTCTGGAAGTACAACATACAAAAAATGGAGAGCTGGAGTAAAGATGTACTTATACTATACATAATGTCTCCTTCAAACATTCACACAACAGCTCTAGATACCGTGCCTAGAAGTAAGGTAGTTATGCCTTTTCCTGTAGTTGGTAAGAACCATGATTGCAATGGCAGAAACTGTTTCCAAATTATTAATAAAAATATTATTAACAGGAACCCTAAGGGATTTACTCTTCTGTACATCTTCCAGGGGAGAACTGGAACAAAGAGCAATTATGTAGGAACTTATAACAGTAGATGCCAAGGCTGATCACTACTGCAGTAGTCTTGACAACTGAAGTTTAGCCACAGGTATCATTATGCATCTGGCCTGATTTCTACAGCTCAGAACCTCCCCACTTAGCATAGTAGATGCCCTCTACCTGGTTTGTCAAAACACACCCAATATAAAATTATCCTTCACCTACATCATCTTAGAGCTTTCTTGCTCAGGAGAGCAAAGCCTTTGCAAAGGATGGTAAAGACAAAAGAATATACAGGAAAGGAGGAGAAGATGAAGGGAATCCTAACTTGCTCAAGAAGTGGAGAGAGGAGTGACAGGGCTCCCTAGGCAGCTACTCACACCTGAGCAGACCCACAGTCCTATACAAGGGGAAAGGGAAAATTGAGAATGTGTACCCCAGCCCCGGACACCTACAATCCAAGGGAGTAAAGCAAAATAAAGGGGATGGCAGCAAGGATATTATTTAAAAAAGTGTGAACAGATACTGAAATGGGATTTTCCAGAATGGCCTCAGTGTTATCTTCTTAAAGTATTCCATAATTCTGGCTGTGCCCTTAATAAAGTCTTGAATGTGCCTGCCTTGGACAGACTTAAAAATGCATACACAGTGCTAGCTATTTAGATGTACACTGTTTTGGCACAGCCTCTCCCTGTTTTTTGCCAGCAAAACAAACTGACTGGGTTTTCCACACACCTTAGTTCTTTGTAAGCAGTACCTCAGCTGCTTACTCATATCCAGGAATAGGAATATTCCCTCCCTCACTCTGGTTCTGGAGAAGCAGAGACAGAATGGGTCACCAGCTTCTTTATTTAATGGAGATCAATACATGTCCAGAGTAAAACGTACTACTTTGTTCAAGTGGATGGACTAGCTCTATCACTCCTTGCACTACGAGTTCTATGATGATGGTTTGGGATTAGTTGTTTTTAAGGGTCTATATCAGACCAACGAAAGTACATATGTGCAACTACATAAAAGTTGACACAATACGCAAAACCCGTAAATAGCGAATGGCCACATAATCAAATATTTCCTAGTGAAAAAATTCACGTGGCCTTTTGGAAACAATAAAAATTAAAAACCATCAGGTGGCGGGCTTTGCCCCCCAAACCCCACCAACTAAATATACCAACTCCGAGATCGCACTATACCGAAGGAAAGGGCAACTGCGTGTAGTTGGCCAACTACCTCCTTGCCCTGTGACAAATTCATTGATCGCTTAAATGCGGTTCCATGAATGTGTGTTGCTCTTTACGTGTTTGCTCAAAAGCAGTTTTGTGCTTCTAATATACACCAATTTTTAATCTTTTTGTACTGTTGGTACCCTGGTCTTGAGAGGCATCTTTGCCCATTGCAGTCTATACCCTTCTGCACTCGTTTGGTGGACTCACCTGCCTTCTGTTATAGTCTCTCAAGTGAGAGGTATTGTGCCAGCCTTACAGCAATCCTGCTGGAGGAGGGTTGTGCTAAGGATGGGTTTTGGGACGGCAAAATTCCATGTAGGTATGTCTATTCCTGTTGGAAGACCCCTGGGCACCCCTCAACAAAGTTTTCCCTTGCTGTCTCCATACCATTTATTTTTAAATTTGTACCCTTCTACCGGCTCACTTAGGATTTAGACTTTGAAAGGTGGTTCCTAGTATACAGTGTGGGTGGTGAAAAAGTTGTTTAACACCCTGCAAGACCTTAACATTTTTCTCAATTCCCTTACAGTCTTCACTAGTGGGGGTGGGGGGCAAAACAGTATCTTCTTATACAGGGGGCCATTAAGGAGCTACAATTTGATATCATTTGGCAGGCATCATATCCAAATTTGAGTGCTGTCACCTCTCAGTGTGAGCTCAGAGTTTTGCTCCAAGCTCAGTATCACACATATCCTAATTCGTCTGCTAGCTAGTCAGTGACAGCTATCTGAAACTGTGTCCAAAAGTTACATACTTGTAAAGCCAAGTTGGCAGCCATATAAGCTTTCTTCCTGAATCTATCCGAAACCCTACTTTGAAATATGAGAGTGCTGAATCTATCCGAAACCCTACTTTGAAATATGAGAGTGTTAGAAGCAGAAACTATGCTAAACAATTTTTTCTGGATCCATGAAATCACACGGTTCTTGTACAGATGTCTGTGGGGCGCTTGCACTCTGCAGAACCAATCAAGCTTCTTTGGAGCAGCAGACCAACATTCAACTTCCTGCGAGGCTGGCAGAAAAGCATCCACTAGGGCTCCTACGAGAGAAAGAATGGCCACAAGTTTAAGGACACCTAAACCCAACACAGGAAAGTATCTTTTGTGACTCCGAGTGCTCCCATCCCTATTACCTCATTCTGATGTGGGTTTTTTAAAGAGCTCTCATCTTGAGTCAGAATCACAACCTATGGAGAAATTATGAGAGCAGTTCAGTTCTCCCCCTCAGTTTCCTATGATCCTCTGAGAGCACCCCACTAAAAGTAGGATAATGATCCCTCGGCCTATTAGCATATGGAACTCCAGGCAATGAGAGTTTCAGCTCCAGGCTATAAGCTCTGTATAGTTTTGATTAATCCCTGGACAAGGGTAAAAAAGTTATGTACTCACCATAACGTTCCATCTGTATTTTGATTTTTCATCTCTCCTCACTTGCGGTTTCAGATCCAAACCCTCTGATCCGACTCTGTTATCAAGCTTGTGGCAACCAAAAAGCTCTTGGGTACCTCCCCTTACCCACAATGCATCTCTGCCCATTACCTCAGATCTTGCTTGCTATAAATATAGGAAGAGAAGGGTAGTGAAGCGATTTCTGGAGTCTAATGAAATTTAATCTAACCCTAGAAATCATCCCCCATTCAACAAGGTATCTAAGGATGGGGGTGGGATTGTGAGGAGGCATGAGAAATCGAAAATACAGATGGAACGTTATGGTGAGTACATAACTTCTTTATCTGATGTCAATTTTTCATCTTCTCCTCACAAGGGAAAGAGTCCCCAGCTACCTTTATCCAAGGTTGACTCGCAGAAGAATATTCCTCAGAACCATCACGCCAAAGGAAGCCCTTTCCCTGGAGGCCAAATCTAATTTGTAATGAGCAATAAATGTAGGATTGTTTGCTCAAGTGGCCACTGCACAAATCATCCAAGGAAGCACTGATCTGGAAGACCGCAGAAGGGGCCATTTCTCTAGTAGAATGAGCTTGAACGGAGAGGTCAGGCTTTATGCCCCTTGAGGAATAAATAAAGGAGATACAACTAGAAAGCCACTTGGATAAAGTAACTTTGGTAACTGGTAGGCCTTACCTAGGCCCTGCAAATGCAACAAACTGTTTTGTCCTCTATGTAAATAGAAACGTAACTGTCTATGAATATTGAACAGATGCAGTATATACTCCCCTTTATTACTAAAATCAGGAAAAAAAAAAGTACAGTTGTGTATACTTACCATAAATGTAGATGTTAGAGTGTAATCCCTGTTTCATACCCCTGACGACTTAACGTCATGGAAGAGAAGACCGCATCCAATGCAAAAATCCCAAGACACTGGTATTTGGGCCGACTGATGGCTACCTGCTGGCAGATAACCCAAGTGTGATGACTGCAACAGTAAACACGAAGAACATCAGGCAAATATATAGTCTGATTAAGATTTGTTTAAGAAACAACTCTGGGCAAAAAAGGAGGGGTTGGTACACATACGGAGGCTCAGAAGACAGTGCTTGAAGTGCTGAAATCAGTCTCGCTGATGCAATAGCCACCAAAAGAGAGTCTTCCAGGAAAGAAAGTCACAAGTCGTTGCAGGTTCAAAGGGAGGCTGAGTAATCAAATGCAGAACCAGACTTAAATCTTAAAGGGGGGAAGGGTCCTTGTAAGGTTTTGACAAGGTCCCTTTTAAGAAGGTTTAGCAAAGTTTGTGGGAATTCAAGGAAATGTTATCAAACTCGATATGGAAATTTGAAATGGCTGCTAACTACGCCTTAATAGTAGACGCCACTGCCCCATTACTGAAAAGGTGGGCCAGGAATTCCAGAATGAAATGAAAAAGGGCTGTGATGGGATCCATATTGTGTTGCTGTGCCCAGAAAATGAATCTCTTCCATTTACTCCTACATAGTTTGAGTAGACGGCTTATGGGAAGATGTCAAGATATGACGGACTGGGAAGGAGAGCATAGGTTGTCTGGCAATCAATGGAACTGGAGGAACCAAGCATTCAGCTAGACACTGAGAAGGTTATGAGAAGTCATTTTTTTAGGTGTGACAATAGATCTGGAAAAGCATCCAGAATCCAAGGATCCTTTTGTAGATGAGGCCACAGGAAGGAAACCAGATTTGGTCTAAGCCAATATGGGGCAATGAGGCTTACTGTCCTCTTCAACCTTTTGGCTTTCTGAAGAAATTTGGGGATCAACGGAACTGGGGGAAAGCATACAGAAGTCTGGGGAGGCCAACTGGTTATCAGAGTATCCCTCATGGTTTGTCTCTGTGGGGGAATCAGGGTAAAGTAGTTGCTGCACTTGTTTAGGGGAGAGGCAAAAAGATTGCAGCAAGGCCCCCATGTGCGGAAAATATCCTCCACTACATTCTGGTTGAGGGACCACTCTTGTGGCATGAGAATGGCACTGCTCAGCTTGTCCACCATGACAATGGATCTCCTGGAATATGAGCTGCTATTAGAAAGCGGATGGCTGAGATTGCCCATTGCCACATTCTGAGAGCTTCCCAACAGAGGGCATGACCAGGTTCCTTCTTGCTTAGGTAACATATCATTGACATGTTGTCTGACTGAATCGCTACCATCCCTAGAGGAAATGACTGCAACACTAAGAGCACTGTCCTCATCTCCAAGACATTTATGTGGACCTTAGCTTCATCTGCAGACCAGATACCTTAAACAGTCCTCCCCAGATAATGCCCCCCCCCCCCCCCCCACACACACACACACACAATCTGGGAAGCATCTGCAGTGACTGTAGCCTGTGGCTGAGGTGGAGTAAAAGGGTCGGCTTTGTGTCACTTGTTGAAAATGAATTCACCATGACAGACCTTGCATATACCCGTTAGGAGGATCTGACAGGACACTGGTTGAAGCATTAACCGCTGTGAGGCTTGAAGCCTTTGAAAAATTTGCATGTGAAACCTGGCCATTGGGACTAATACAATTAATGCATCCCCGGAACCGGAGGCCTGAAGAAATTACAGTTTTGTACATTTACCATAAATGTAGATGTTCGAGTGTTGTTACTGTTGCAGTCATCACCTGTGGGTTATCCGTGCTGTGGTAGCCCTCTGCTGGCCCAAATACCAGAGTCAATGTTTTTCTGCATTGGCTGCTGTCACTTGCTGCCTGAGTCAGGTCATCAGTGCTATAAAGGAAGGCAGCCGATGTCATTACATCAGTTTTTCTTGCCCTAACCAGTCAGAAGCCCAAGTAAATATGGCAACGTGGTCCTGTTGGATAAAGCTACTGTTAGAAACCTGTGTCTCACTAAAGAAAGAAGATATAAGGAGGAAGGAGGGAGGGAAACCAGGACTGCAACAGTGAATATACTCGAACATCTATATTTATTGTAAGTGCACATAACTGTACTATGTTCTTCGTGTTTCACTGTTGCAGTCATCACCTGTGGGAGGATTCCCAAAGCTGATGAGAGGGGTGGTAGGATTAACAAGAGACTTAAAATGGGTCAGCATGCCCTGCAGAACTGCAGAGGCAAACCCTGCCCTAGCCTTAGAAAACAGAGGTAGGTGGTAATTCTTGGCAAAGGTATTGACAGGAGTCCAGATGGTAGCTTCCAGGGTGTCCCTGGTGGGGACTCCTTTGAGGAACACTGTGAAAGTGGAGGCTGCCTTAGTGGAATGGGTTCGAACAGACTTTGGGGGCGGTTCCCATGCAATTTGAAGCAGAAATGGATATGGTACAATATCCATTTGGAAATGGTTCGTTTGGAAATGGGCTTCCCCTCTGCCCCTGGGGTAAAGCTGAAAAGTAGTTGGTCTGTTTTCCTGAAGGGTTTAGTACGGACCAGATAGTATCTGAGCTGCTTGTGCATGTCTAGAGTGCAGAATTCTTTCCCCCTGGGTTTGAGGGATTAGGAAAGAAGGTGGGTAGATGTATGGTCTGGTGGAGCATTACATTAAATACCACCATGGGCATAAAGGAGGGATTAGTCCTCAGGGAGACCCTGTCTGCATGGAAGATGATGAAGGGCTCAATGGCCATCAGTGTCTGAAGTTCTGAGACCCTACTGGCTGAGGTGACAGCTACGAGAAAAAGCAGTCTTCCAGGAGAGGTACCTTAGTTCAGCTGAAGCAGCTGGTTCGAGGGGTGGTAAAGTTAGTTTTTCCAAAACATAAATCAGGTCCCAGGCTTGAGTGGGTGGCCTTCTGGGAGGTCTGATATTAGAAGCTCCTCTAAGGAATTGTTTAATCAATGGATGGGAGAACAGGGGCTGCTCTGTATCAAAATGAGCTGAAATGGCTGAGGCATGGATTTTAAAAGAGGAGAAGGAGAGGCCACTATTAAGTTGCTCTGCCAGGTAGTCAAGGATAAGAAGGTTGTGAGGTATTACCCCTTCTGGACTGGCTCCAGGAGCAGAATCTTTTGCATTTTCCTGTGCAAGATTTTCTGGTGCTGTGCCTTCTGGCTTCTATGATAATGTCTAGGACCTACTTACTTAACAGGGGCCCCTTTTTTGCCTTTGGAGTATTAGCCATGCTGATAGCTTGAGAGTCTGCAAGTCTGGCTGCAGCATCCCCCCCCAACCGGAGTTAAAGAGGTCTGAGATCAGGGGAAGCTGCCTAGGAGGCTGTAAGGTCAGGCTGCGCAGTAAAGGGTACCAATGTTGTCTGGGCCAATCTGGAGCAATGAGGATGGCCTTTGGTCTCTCCTCCCTTAATTTGATCAGTACCTTGGGAATAAGAGGCAGAGGAGAGAATGCTTACACAAAGAAGGTGTCCCGGGGGAAGGTCAAGGCATCCACCTTCCACGCTAGGTGGTGATACTCCCTGGTACAGAATTTTTTCAGCTGATAGTTGAGATGTGAAGCAAAGAGATCCACCTCCAGAGTCCCCCATGCCGGAGTGATTTGTAAAAAGATTTTTCCGTGCAGCGGCTAATCGTGGCGGTCCAGTAAGTTTCTGCTTAAACGGTCTGCCAGGGTGTTGTTGATCCCTGGTAGGTATTGGACTATCAGGTGTAGTCCCATGGAAGAGGCAGTCAGCCAGAGGTTCATGGCTAGCCTGCACAGAGGGTAAGATTGGGTCCCCTCCCTGTTTGTTGATGTACCACATTACCGTGGTGTTGTCTGTTTTGATAAGGAGAACCCCTGGCTTGAGATGGGGTTTGAAGGATGTCAGAGCCTTTTGTACTCCCATCATTTCCTTCTGGTTGATGTGTAAGGAAAGGTGCAGGTCAACCCAAAGACCTTGGGTGCACCTGCCTTTTAGGCGAGTGCTCCAAGCAATGGCTGAGGCGTAAGTGGTAATGATCTGCCCAGATAGGCGGAGGGTGAAGGAAAGTCCCTTGTTCTGGGCACAGGCCCCTGCCCACCAGAGAAACTCGGCCCTTATACAGGGGATCAGAGGAAGAGAGATCTCTAGAGGTTGACAGTGCTGACAGAAAAGGTTTTTAGATGACACTGAAGTTTTGTCATGTGAAGCCTGGCCAGAGGAATTAGAAGGATGCAAGACGCCATGTACCCCAAGGCTTGCAGGAGCTTCCTTGCAGTGAGGTGACTTCTGAAAGCCAGCTGGGTAAAATAGAGAGGCAGGAACCTCTGCTTTCCTGGGGATAGGAAGGCCATTTGGGATGCTGTGTCCAGCAGTGTTCCCAAGAAGATTATCTTCCTGGGGGTATTTGCCTTCATTTCTTCTTGTTGACGGTGTACACTAAAAAGGTTAGGAGGGTTTTGACAAAGAGGAGGTCCTTGAGGAGCTTTTCTCTGCAATCTGCCTGAATGAGGCAGTCGCCCAGATAAGGGTATATTTGTATATTTTTCTGTGTGCAAAAGGCTATGGACGGGGCTAAGCATTTGGTAAATATCCCGGGAGCAGTATGTAATCCAAAGGGTAGCACAGAGAACTGAAAGTGTTGTGAGCCTTCTCTGAAGCAAAGGAATTTCCTGCAGGATTCCCCTATGGAAATGTGGAGGTAGACCCGGTTTAGATCTAGAGTAACTAACCAAGCATTTTTTGTCAGCATAGGCCGCAGCTGCTGCAAAGTTAGAAGTTTGAATTTGGGGACCACCAGGAAGGTGTTCAAAATGGATAAAACCAGAATGGGGCACCAAGTGTCCTCTTTTCTGGGAACAAGGAATAGTCTGAAATAAAAGCCTTTCCCTGTTTGTTCTGAGGGGACAGGTTCTACTGCCCCTTGGGATATGAGAGTTTGGACTTGTTTCAATGCCTCTTCCCCTGATTTGGAAGCAAGTCTGGGTACCCTCTTGGAATTGGGAGTTCGCTGAAGGAAAATTTGTATCCCTGAAAAATTATCTTAAGACCCTCTGGTCCTTTGTTACAGAAAGCCAATACTCTCTGCAGAGGGAGAGCCTTCCTCCTAGCTTTCGGTGAGTGAAAAGAGGGGGGGGGGGGGGAGTCATTAAGAGTTTTTGCCATAGAGGGATGGCTTAGAACTCCCTGCCTTTGGGATGTAAGTGTTCCACTGATTGGGTGATCTGTCCATGTGGGGCTTACGTTGCCCCGTCTGCTAGATGCAGGAAAGGACCAGTGTTTTGAGGGATAATTCCTGCTGAACCTAGGAGGTTGCACCTGAAAGAAATGTTTTACTGTTTGCATAGATTTTGCTTAGTCTTCCAACTTTTTAAGCACCTCTTCTGCTTTTACTCCAAACAGGCGGTCCTTATCCAAGGGTGCATCAAGTAATTTAGATATGACATGATCAGGCAGAGGTTGTTTCTTTAACCATGCATGTCTCCTAATGACAGATCCTGACACTGCTGCCTGCTTGAGGCTTCTAGGGCATCATATCCAAAGTGTAATGAGTGTTTAGCCACTTGACAAGTAGAGTGCAGTAAATCTAACTCTTTCGAATTGGCAGTCAGGAAAAGTTGAAATCTTTTGTTTTAATAGTTCCAAAGTGTGGTGTTGATATTTTAACATGTGGAGCTGACAGCTGTGTGCCCTGACAGCTAAGGCTGCAGAGGTGTATACTTTTTACACCATCTGTCCACAGCTCTGGAGTCCTTGTCAGAAGGAATAAGATTCTTTGCAGCACTAGCCTTAGGTCCTTTTGGTCCCTGTATAATGACCTCCGAGTCTGCAGCAAGATTTCTGTACAGGTATTTGTGGGAATCCAGTACTCTAATACATTTCAGGTTTTCTGGGAGCAGGTGGGAGGGTGTCAGGAGTTAAACTGGACTCATGGAAGACATCATCAACCACCTCTAAAATTGGAGGGATGGCCAAGGGTCTGTACTGGGGCAGATCTAGAAACTTAGTCTTTTCTTAGACTGAGGGTGTGAAGGGTTTCCCCAAAGGAAAGATCTTCTGGTGGGGAGGCAGAAGGAATGGATTCCACTGCATCTGAATCCTCATAAGCAGTCAGAGGTTGTTCCTTTTCAAAATCTGAATAATCAGACTTCTCAGAATCCTCTTATGTCAGTATTTCAGGAGAAAGGTCTCTTCCTTTTAGAAGGTGTGGCCTGACTACCCCTGATAAGGGTGATAAGATCCTCTGCCATTTTAAGTATTTGAGCTTGGGCTGGTGGAGCAGTAGTAAGATGGTGGCTAGAGGTAGTTTTCCTAGGAGTGGCCTTGCCTGTAGGCCTAAGAGTATCCAACAGACTTGACAGAAATGGTAGTCAGAGAAGACGTCTTTTTGTCTAGATTCGGTAGTGCGAAAAACCTCCTTGGAAGCCAGTGCCTGCGTCGTGGCTCCGGACCAACCAAGACAGAGACAACCAAAGACTCTGAGGACTACAAAGATTTCTGCGGCATACCGAACTTCAAAATGGTCGCAGTAGAGGCCTGCGAAGGTACTGAATCGGGCATCAGGGGCTGAAAAGATGCCTCACTGAATTCTGGAGACCTGACTACCTGCTTAGCGGTAGAGTCGTCGGAAGGCTTAGCCTTGTGTGGTTTTTCTCTATCTTTATCCTTACGTTTTTCAGAATGTCTATGGATTATTGGCTAACAGACTCCATTTCAGAATGCGAAGATGGAAGACGAAAATACCTGGCTACAATAAGAGCTCTACAATGAATGGTTCTCGCATTAAAGAGGGCACAGAACTGGCAACGGGAGAAGTCGTGGTCTGGGCCAAACAAGTGATGCAGTAAAAATGGAGGTCACGGTGTGGTATTTGCTTTCCACAAGTGAGACAACTGTTAACTTTTTCAGACATTGGTTAGTGCAAGAAAAAAGGCCCAAAGGGGTACTTAGCTTTAGATGTTTTCAGCTGTAATTCAAATTCTGGTAGTGAACAACCGGCACACTTGCGAACTGCTTCTGCTACGGGCTCCACAGCAAGAAAGACTGATGTAATGGCATTGGCTGCCTTCCTTTATAGCACTGACTACCTGACGTCAGGCAAGTGACAGCAGCCAACGCAAAAAAAACATTGACTCTGGTATTCAGCCCGACCGAGGGGTACCACAGCAGGGATAACCCACAGATTATGACTGCAACAGTGAAACACTAAGATCATGATGGGCAGATACCCTTTTGTTTCTGATCAGCCTTGCAGTCTGCCTCTTGATTTTCAATACTCTGGAAGGAGGAAGTTTGGCAATCATCTGGCTTGTGTCTAAGCAGGGCTCCTATGAACTCTATTGTTCAAGTGGGTTCCAGATGAGATTTTTGGTGATTTATTGTTAAGCCTAGTTCTGGACAAAGATGAAAATCAGAATCTCTTGTATAACTAGTACAAGCCTACTCGGGTATGGAAAAGTACAGTTGTGTACACTTACCATAAATGTAGAAGTTCGAGTGTATTCACTGTTGCAGTCATTACATTTGGGTAATCTGCTGGCAGGCTGCCCTCAGTCGGCCTGAATGCCAAAGTCTTGGGTCCTGTGTCGGTTGCTGTCTCCTCTTCCACGTCAGGTCGTCAGGGGTATAAAACAAGCAGCCAACGCCATTTTCTTTAGTTTTTCTTGCCCCAGATGTCATATATATATATATATATATATATATATATATATATATATATATATATATATATATATATATATATATATATATAAAAACTATATATACATGCATCAGTATAAACTTTACCTTCATCTACAAGCAAATACACCACATAGGTTATAGAAGATAGAGAAGGAAAGATAAACTCCAGAATGAAAGGGGGATGGCGGGCAGGTAACCGGGACTGCAACAGTGAATACACTCGAACATCTACATTTATGGTAAGTGTAAACAGCTGTACTATGTTCTTCGTGTTTCACTGTTGCAGTCATTACATTTGGGTAGAATCCCAAAGCTATGGATGAGAGGCTGGAGCTAAACAGCATTAGGTGCGGCCATAAGGCCCTGCAGAACTGCAGTGGCAAAGCCCATCCTGGACTTAGAGTAGAGAGGCAAGTGATAATGCTTTTTTAAGGTGTGAACAGAACTCCAACTAGCAACCTCTAGAATGTCTTTGGTTGGTACTCCTCTGAGAAAGGCTGCTGAAGTAGCTGCAACACTGGTGGAATGAGACCAAATGTCCTTGGGCACATGTTTGCCATGGTGTAAGTAGCAGAAACGAATGCAGTGGCTTATCCACTTTGAAATAGTCTGCTTTGAAATAGCCTTGCCTTGTGATCCTGCAGCATATGTCACTAGTAATTGCTCAGTTTTTCTTAGAGCTTTAGTCCTGCTCAAGCAGAATCTTAGCAGTCTGTGTACGTCAAAGGAATGCAGAATTTTCTCCCCCTTGTTCTGCGGATTTGGATAAAAGGTTGGCAGATGAACAGTTTGGTTAAGAGCCACACTGGAAACCACCTTAGGCATAAATGAAGGATTTGTCCTCAGAGACACCCTGTCTAGGTAAAATATGATAAAAGGTTCCACAGCCATGAGGGCCTGATAAAAACCTTATATCAGCAGTAGCAGCTGGTTCAAATGAGAGCAGGGTAAGCTTTTCCAACACATAATTGAGGTCCCATGCAGGTATTGGTGATCTTCTAGGAGGCCTTAGATTTTTGGCTTCTCTAAGATACTGCTTTAGTAAAGGATGAGAGAAGATTGGTGGTTCTGTATTGTAATGAGCTCTAATGGCAGAGGCATGGATTTTAATTGATGAGAAGGATAGGCCTTTGTCAAGCATCTCAGTCAAGTATTGTAATATCTGAGGAATATTTGGTTCTGCTGTATCAGTTCCTTGTGCTTGATTCCAAGCACAGAATCTCTTCCATTTATCAGCATAAGATTTTCTAGTACTAGGCCTTCTGGCTTCCAAAATGACATCCATCACAGCTTTACTGAGAGGTGTTGTTTGTAGAAATACATGATCAGCCATGCTGCTAGGTTCAGTGTCTGGAGTTGGTTGTGCAGGATCTGATTGTTTTGCTGAGACAGTAGTTGAGGTCTTTGAGGTAAGGTCCATGCTGGGTATTGAGACAAGTTCCTTAGGAATGGGTACCAGTATTGGCAGGACCATTCCGGGGCAATTAGTATCATCTTTGGTTTCTCTTGTCTGACTTTTAGTAGGACCTTGGGAAGAAGAGGCAGTGGAGGAAAGGAGTAAACTCATAGGTTTTTCCAACTGAAGGATAGTGCGTCCACTTTCCATGCTTGTCTGCGATAAGTCCTTGTGCAGAATCTTTTCAATTGATAATTTTGAGGAGAGGCAAACAGATCTATGTCTGGGCTCGCCCATTTCTTTGTTATCATGCTGAAGAATTGTGGATCTAGTTTCCACTCATGAGGGTCCATAAGGTTTCTGCTTAAATCATCTGCCAGAGTATTTTGTTTTCCTGGCAGGAATTGAGCTTGAAGATGTATTTGGTAAGTCAAAGCTGTGTCCCACAGTGCCATGGCTAATCAGCATAGGGGGTATGAGTTCGTGCCCACCTGCTTGTTTATATACCACATAACCATGGTGTTCTCTGTCTGTATCAGTAGTTGTCCTGGATGAAGTAAGTCCTTGAAGGCTGTCAAGGCATTTTGAACAGCTAGCATCTCTTTTTGGTTGATATGCAGATGCATTTGTTTTGGGGTCCATATGCCCTGAATGCATCTTCCCGCCATGTGGGCCCCCCAGGCATAATCTTATGTGTCTGTTGTTAAGGTTTGGCTGCAGGGGGGAGAGTGAAGGCCCATCCCATGTTTTGGTGACATGCCATTCCCCACCATAGAAACTACTGTTGTAGGCAGGGAATGAGAGGAATCATTGGTTCCAGACTGCGACAATGCTGACTCCATAAACTTTTTAGGTACCATTGAATTTTCCTCATATGCAGTCTTGCATATGGAATCAGTAGGATGCCATGAAGCCCAAAGCCTGCAGAGTTTGTCTTGCAGATAACTGGGTTTTTGTTGCCATCAGTTTGAAGTAAGTAGTCAGTTGCCTTTGTTTGGCATGAGGTAAGCCATCTTGGCAGTTGTATTCAAGCTTGCACCCAGGAATGTTATCTTTTGAGAGGGTACCAGTTGTGATTTCTTTTCGTTTATTGTGTACTTTAGGCAGGTTAGAAGCCTTTTCACAAACGCCAGGTGTTGAAGAAGAATGCCCTTGTTCTCTGCTTGAATGAGACAGTCGTCCAAGTAAGGATATATCTGTATACTTCTTTGTCTGCAAAAAGCAATTACTGGTGCCAGGCACTCTGTAAAGACCCTGGGCACAGTAGATAAGCCAAAGGGCAGTGCAGAGAATTGGTAATGCATTAAGCCAGCCTTGAATCTGAGGTATCTTCTGCACGATTGCCTTATTGGGGCATGCAGGTATGCCTCTTTTAGGTCTAAAGTCACCAACCAAGCATTCTTCCCAGCATGGGCAGAAGCTGCTGCAAAGTCAGCATTTTGAATTTTGGAATGTCCAAGTATGTGTTTGAAATTGATAAATCCAGTACTGGCCACCAGGCCTTGCCCTTTCTGGGTACCAAGAACAGTATTGAGTAAAAACCTTGTTCTTTTTCCTGTTCTGGTACTGGCTGAATGGCTCCCATAACCATGAGGGACGTAACCTGTTTCTGTGCCTCTGCCCGTTGATTTTTTGGCAGATCCGGTCAACCGTTTGCCATTGGCAGAGTATGGAAATGGAATCTGTATCCCTGTGATACTATGTTTAGCACCCACCTGTCCTGGGTTATTAACTGCCAGTTCTGTGCAAAAAGTGCTAATTTTCCCCCTAAGGGTGCTGCCAAAAGGTAAGTGCTTGGTGAAGGCAGAGGGAAGGCATTGCGACTGTTTTCTGTTGGTTTGCGCTTTATCTCCTCCAGATTTGGAGGTAGAAACGCCCCATTGCTTTGACCTGTACAAATCTTGTGCCTGGTATCTGGAACCCTTAGGGGATCTGGATTTGCCCCTTTGAGCTCTGTCTGACACAGGAAAGGACCAATTATTTTGTAGGCCAGTGTCTACTGAATCTTGGTGGTTGCATTTGTAAGAAGTCTTTTACAGTTTGCATAGACTTAGCTTTGTCTTCCATTTTCTTTAAAACCTCTTCTGCCTTAATACCAGAGTATCATGTGGTAAAGGTGCATCCAGTAATTCAGCTTTAACATGATCAGGCAAATGTTGCTCTTTTAGCCAGACATGCCTCCTAATCACAGATCCAGTAACTGCGGCCTTGCAGGAGGCCTATAAGGAATCAAAACCACATTGCAAAGTATGCTTTCCAACTTGTTCAGCTGCATGCAATAATTCTTGCAATTCTTTATTTTCTGCACATTCAGAAATCAACATAATTTTCTGTTTCAGCAATCCCATAACATGTTGTTGATATTTGAGCATATGAAACTGGCAGTTTAAGGCCCTAACTGCCAAGGTTGCAGATGTATAAACCTGTTTTCCCCATCTATCCAGTGCCCTTGAATCTCTGTCAGAGGGGGTAGGATTTTTTGCTGTGGAGGCCTTAACTCCCTTTGGACCCTGTGAAATAGTTTCAGGATCAGCAGCAGGGTTTCTAAACAAAAATTTGTTTCAGTCAGGGACCCTGTAATATCTGTCAGGCTTGCTGGGAGCCGGAGGTAAGGAGTCAGGGGTCAAGCTAGACTCCAAAAACATATCATCCACGATGTCTAAAACAGCGGGTATTGCTACAGGTCTGTTCTGAGGGAGGAGGAGGAGGAAATCCCTGAGCCTCTTTTTTAACTCTGAGAAATCTTGACTCTCCCAGTGAAAATGCTCCCTCAAAGTATGCAAGGTTTCTCCAAATATGTAAGCTGAAAAGAAACGGCAACCTTGAGTCCCGGTCTTAGTAAAATATCCAGTTTATTCAAATAACAAAACGGCATTAAGAACCAACAAGAAGTCCACAGACAAATGATACTAAGCGCTTTCACCCATCAAGCTGGGCATCATCAGAGTACAATTAACATATTGCTAGTCATCCCTTATATACTTTTAAAATGCCATTAATCTAATAATTAATCAATTAGTAAAAAACAGAGTGTAAGTTTCTTAAAGGTACTTCAACCCATTTAAAAATTCCTTAAAATATAGATGTAGATGTTAGACAGCGTTTGTATTTATCAAATATTAGTGTACTATGAATTTGAAATGCAACAATCAATTCAATCTTAAAATGTGATATTAAACAAAATACTGAAAATTTTAAAAAAATATTTTAGAAAAAATTGAATAAAATAGTAAGAACATAATATGATGATAATTTCTTTAGTATTAACTAGATGTAATATACTAATCAATAATTCAACAATAATTATACTATCATGTAGTTACTTATATTAAAAGTAATAGTAATACCAATAAATTATGATTTTAAAAAATGTTATATGTTGTCAAATGTAAATAATAAATATAAATATCTTTTAATTTAATAAATAATTCATTTAAAAATATATAGGAACAAAGAAATGTGTTTGTATAAAATATGTTTTGAAAAATACACAATAAATTAGTTAATAAATTCATATAAAATGAGATCGAAGTTTAAATATACTAGAAATGGAAATTTGTTCATTCAAACCAGGCCATTTGCTGGCATTCAACCTGAGCTGCCATAAACATTCTTTGGCTTCAAGTAAGTTTTTTACATCTCCGCCTGTATGTACATTAACAGGTATTTTATCAATAACAAAAAATAAAAACTGTTTAAAATTTGTACAATTAATACTGTGGTTAAATAACATGTTAGTAGTCTTGTGTCTTTTTATATCACTAAGATGTTCAATGACACGTTGCAAGTTACAGTAATATTATATTACGTCTAACATTTTGTGTTACAACTACTCACTGATTGAGTCCTGGATATTGTGTTGGTCTGCATAACAAACTGAATTCTACATTTTTTTAACTGCCTTACTGGCGTGCCTTTTTTTCGTTGCAAGTCACAGTAATATTATATTACGTGTAACATTTTGTGATTCAACCACTCACTTCATTTAATTATACCAACCATTTTTCCTTTCTGGTCGTGAGGCAACCAGTTTAAATATTGGTATTGCTTTACGTGGAACATTTTATTACTGGTTGATATATCGTGGACACAAAATATTTTTTACTGTAGCATTTTTAATATAAGTAACTACATGATAGTATAATTATTGTTGAATTATTGATTAGTATATTACATCTAGTTAATACTAAAGAAATTATCATCATATTATGTTCTTACTATTTTATTCAATTTTTTCTAAAATATTTTTTTTAAATTTTCAGTATTTTGTTTAATATCACATTTTAAGATTGAATTGATTGTTGCATTTCAAATTCATAGTACACTAATATTTGATAAATACAAACGCTGTCTAACATCTACATCTATATTTTAAGGAATTTTTAAATGGGTTGAAGTACCTTTAAGAAACTTGCACTCTGTTTTTTACTAATTGATTAATTATTAGATTAATGGCATTTTAAAAGTATATAAGGGATGACTAGCAATATGTTAATTGTACTCTGAAGATGCCCAGCTTGATGGGTGAAAGCGCTTAGTGTCATTTGTCTGTGGACTTCTTGTTGGTTCTACGTTTTTCGTGTTATTTGAATAAACTGGATATTTTACTAAGACCGGGACTCAAGGTTGCCGTTTCTTTTCAGCTTACAAGTTTACTCAGCACTTTATGACGTAGGTTTCTCCAAATGAATAATCCTCAGGAGGTGATACAGATGGTATGGATTCCTCTGCATCAGAATCCTCACAGGGAGGTATAGATAATTCCTGATCAGAAGAGGAATCAGAAGAAACAGAAACCTGATCTGAAGATTCATAATCAATGTCTTGCCTAGGCCTCTTATCAGGAAGGGGATGGGAGCCCCTGATCAAAGCAATAAGGTCTTCAGCCATATTGATCATCTGTTTTTTAGGCATAGCGGCCTGGGCACGTGGCTCGTGTCGGTTTTTTAATTTTAGAAGTTGCTTTTGTCTTTGGTTTTGCAGCCGTCATCGGTTTGATATAAAAATGTTGAGGCCTGAATACACCCACAGAAGCCGGTGCCTACTCAGCGGCTCCGGACCCATCCGAGGGAGATACATCCATGGGTTCAATACTTTGAGTATCTCGTGGCATGCGGGACTCCACATGGGTCTTGGTAGGAGCCTGCGACTCAAAAGTAGCAGGTATCAGGGGCTGTGAAGACGCCTGAGTACCTGCAAACCGGCGAATGGCTTAGGAGAAGCTTAGTCGTCGGTTTTGGACCTTGACTGTCTGTCTCTGTCCTTTTCTTTGCGTTTTTTTATATACTCCGGTAGTCGGACTGCTATCCGACGACATTTCTGGGTAGTTAAATCTGTTTCCAACATACTTTGAGGTAAAAATATGCCGACGCTTAACAGTGCGTTGGTTAAATCTAGCACAAAACTGACAGCCAGGCACGTCCTGATCAGGGCCTAGGCAAGGAATACAGTACAAATGGAAATCCTTATGAGGTATTTGCTTCCCACGAGTAATACAATTATTAACTTTTTCTTTTTTTAAACATTGGTATGGAGCAAGAAAAAAAGTTTCCCCAACGGGGTACCTCGCTTTAGTGAAGACTTTGGTTCTGAAACTCAAACTTGAATATTTTAGGAGTCGGCCAACCGGCACTTGCGAAATGCTTCTGCTTCGGGCACCGCACGGCAAGAAAGACTGAAGAAAATGGCGTCGGATGCTTGTTTTATACTCCTGACGACCTGACGTCATGGAAGAGGAGACAGCAACCGACGCAGGACCCAAGACTTTGGAATTCAGGCCGACTGAGGGCAACCTGCCAGCAGATTACCCAAATGTAATGACTGCAACAGTGAAACACGAAGAACATCACCCAGAATCCTTGTCTTCTCAGGTGAGCCACAACCATTGCCGTACATTTGGTTAACACTCTGGGGGCGGTAGTGAGACCAAAGTGCTTAGCTCTGAACTGGTAATGACCGGCTCCCAACCGAAGCATAACTTCTGGAGCATCTGTCCATTTTTATGTGGCAGTACGTACCCTGAAGATCTGAGATCATCCAATTGTCCTTTTCCAGGGAAGGATATATGGACTGAACAGTGACCATTCAGGACATTCTGCAACGGACTGATTTGTACAATTTGCTGAGATGCAGAATCCATCACTAGTTCAAAAGAAAAAGTACAGTTTTGTACCTACCATAAATGTAGATGTCCGAACTGGATAGCATCTGCAGTCATAACAACTGGGTTGTCCTGTCGTCAGGCAGCCCTTCAGTCGGCCGGATTCCAAAGTCCGGGTCCGGCTTCGGCTGATGTCGCACTTCACCCGACGTCATCTCTGTTGGTCTTCGGGTATAAAAGCATCAGCCGACGCCATTTTCCTCAGTGTTTCTTGCCCCAGATGCCAGTAGCCCTCTTGAAGGCTAAAATTTGGATAGATGCCAATGTTTCCAAAAAGATAGAGGTAAACACAAAAATAAGCATGTATGTACATATATACAAACAAATACACCATAAAGACTCCCCCCCACCAGCTAGCTATTAGGAGGGTAAACACCCTAGGTGTACCACAGAGGGGAAGGAGGGAGGGTAATCCTGACTGCAGATGCTATCCAGTTTGGACATCTACATTTATGGTAGGTACAAAACTGTACTATGTCCTTCATGGATGCATCTGCAGTCATAACAACTGGGTAGAATACCATAGCCAACTAGGGAGGAGGATAAAAGTAGATTATGGTGTGTTTAGGATCCCTTGCAGTACAGCAGTGGCAAACCCTGCTCGGGATCTGGAATATAGAGGCAAATTATAATGCTTGGCAAATGTATGCACGGAGGTCCAAGTAGCCGCCTCAATAATGTCTTTGGTTGCCACTCCTCGTAAGAAGGCTGTGGTAGTGGCTGTTGCCCTTGTAGAATGAGGTCTTATGTTCTGTGGAATTGGTTTTCCATGGAAGGAGTAACAGAATCGTATGCAATTTCCTATCCATTTGGAGATTGTCTGTTTGGAAATAGCTTTTCCTTCCCTTCCTGTTGCATAGGCTACAAAAGTTGGTCAGTCTTTCTGCTATTTTTGTTCTGTCCAAGTAGTAGCGTAGCTGTCTAAGTACATCCAAGGTATGCAGTATTCTTTCCCTCTGTTTTGTGGGTTGGGAAAGAAGGTAGGTAGGTGGATTGCCTGGTTTAAAGACACTCTGGATACCACCTTAGGCATAAATGTAGGATTAGTCCTCATGGACACTCTATCTTGGTGGAAGATTAGGAAGGGTTGCACTGCCATTAAGGCCTGTAGTTCTGAAACCCTCCTTGCTGAAGTAATTGCCAGTAGGAAAGCAGTTTTCCATGACAGGTGTTGTAGGTCTGCTGTTGCTGCTGGTTCAAAAGGTGATAGTGTCAACTTTTCTAGCACAAAGTTTAAGTCCCAAGCTGGTAATGGTGGTTTCCTTGGAGGTTTCACATTCTTGATTCCTCTGAGGAACTGCCTCAGCAAAGGGTGTGAAAAAACAGGTGGATCAAAGCTGTATTCTGCTGAAATAGCTGATGCATGTATCTTGATGGAGGAGTAGGACAGGCCTGAATGAAGAAGTTCGGCCAGATACTCCAGAATGTTAGGCATATCTATGTTTGACACATCTTTTCCTCTTTCCGTACTCCAAATGACAAACCTTTTTCATTTTCCAGCATAGTTCCTTCTTGTTGAAGGTCTGCGTGCTTCAAGAATAATGTCTTTAACTCTTTGGGAAAGTTCTGGATTAGCTGCTGCTATGTGATGTTCCATGCAGTCAGTTGCAACGTTTTAGGTTTGGGTGTTTGATGCTGTAGTTGTTCTGAGTTAACATCAAAGGCATCAGGGTATTGGCCACATATTGTTCGAGACATGCTCCTCAGCAGTGGGTACCAGTGTTGTCTTGGCCAGTTTGGAGCTATCAGGATTATCCTTGGACGTTCTTCCTTGATTTTTAGTAGTACTTTGTGTATCAAGGGAAGAGGTGGGAATGCATATGCTGTTAGGCCTTTCCAGCTGAAGGAGAGCGAATCCACTTTCCATGCTAGTGGGTGGAATGTCCTTGTGCAGAACTTTTTGAGCTGGTGATTGAGAGGTGATGCGAATAGATCTATCTGAGGCATTCCCCATTTCTTTGAGATGGTCTTGAAGATGTCCGGGCGCAGCTTCCATTCGTGGGCATCCGATGTGGTTCTGCTTAATATGTCTGCTAGAGTATTTTCTTTTCCGGTACAAATATTGCCTGTAACTGGATGTTGTAGCTGAGTGCCAGGGTCCACAGCTCCAAAGTCATTCTGCATAGGGGTATGAATGAGTACCTCCCTGTTTGTTGATGTACCACATGACTGTGGTGTTGTCTGTCCTTATCATCAACTGGCCCTCTTGGAGAAATGGTTTGAACTTTTGGATTGCCAGTTTTACTGCCAGCATTTCTTTTAGGTTGATGTGCAGGTGAAGTTGATCCTGTGTCCACAATCCTTGCACGCATTTGTCCAGCATGTGGGCCCCCCATCCTAGGTCTGAAGCGTCTGTTGTGATGGTCTGGCTTGCTTGACATCTGCGAAAGGGTAGGCCTGGGTTTGACTGACATGCCTGAGCCCACCATAGGAACTCCTGCTTCAAGCATGGAATTAGTGGGATTTCTGCTTCTAGGCTGTGTCTGTGCTGGGACCACAAATTCTTTAGGTACCACTGTAGTTTTCTCATATGTAGTCTGGCAAATGGGACCAAGATTATGCATGATGCCATGAAGCCCAAGGCCTGCAGTACTTTTCTTGCTGTTAACTTGTTCAGTTTTGTTAATGCCAAGAAGTAAAGAGGGAGTTCTTTTTGTTTTTCTGTAGTCAGGAATGCCATTTGTTTTACTGTGTCCAATTCCGCGCCCAAGAATGTCCTTGTTTGGGATGGTATCAGCCTTGACTTTTGTAAATTGACTGTGTATCCCAGTGCTTGTAGCAAGTAAATGACCCTTTGTAAATCTGTTGTCAGCTTGCTTTTGTTGTCCCCTTGTAGCAGGCAGTCGTCCAGGTATGGGTAAATTTGAATTCCCTGTAGTCTGCAATGGGCGATTACTGATGCCAGGCATTTTGTGAATACTCTGGGCGCAGTAGATAAGCCAAAGGGCAATGCTGAGAATTGATAGTGCTCTGATCCTGCAAGAAATCTGAGGTATCTTCTGCAGATTGGTCGAATGGGGACGTGCAGGTATGCCTCCTTGAGATCTAGAGTTACCAGCCAAGACTCCTTGCCCAGCATGGGAAGAAGCTGCTGTAGGGTCAGCATTTTGAATTTTGGGACAATGATGTATGTATTTAAGGTGGACAGGTCGAGAATTGGTCTCCAACTTTTTCCTTTCTTGGAACTAGGAATAGTCTGGAGTAGAACCCCTTTCCTTGCTCTGCTGTTGGCACTCTTTCCACAGCTCTCATGTTTGCTAACTCCATTATCTGTTGTAGTGCCTCTGTTTTTGATTTGGAGGTAGATTTGGCATTCCTCTTTTGACTGGTAAAGTGTGGAAGTGAAACCGTAACCTCGATCTATGGTTTGTAAAATCCACTTGTCTTTTGTTATGTAGTGCCAGTTCTTTGAAAATAAGGTTAACTTTCCGCCTAGAGGAGCTGCTATTTGTTCCCTGGTAGGCGGATTTAGGGTTAAGTCACTGTGGTTGTGCTGATGTAGTGGCAGTGGTTGTGTCTGTGCCTCTGTTGTTACCTTGCCACTGTCGACCTCTGTAGGCACCTCCTCTGGATTGGTTTCTGCCTCTGGAACGTCTATTCCTGCCCCTTTGAAATTTTGTGGAGTCAGGAAAGGACCAATTTTTGGCAGGCCAGTTCCTGCTAAACCTTGGGGGTTGAACCTGCAAGAAATCTTTAACCGTTTGAACAGATTTTGCCTTTTCTTCCATTTTCTTCATAACCTGCTGGGCAGGTGTACCAAACAAACTTGTCTTGTCCATAGGAGCATCTAGTAACTTAGCTTTAACATGATCCGGTAAAGCTTGCTCCTTTAGCCATGCATGCCTTCTTATCACTGTGCCAGTCATGGCTGATCTAAATGAAACCTCCAGTGCATCATAGCCACATTTTAAGGAATGGTTGCTAACCTGTTGTATGTTATTTACCATTTCTAATACATATTTCTTATCAAGAGATTCATCAGTGGTTAGTTTTTTAGTTAACTGATCAAGCATAAACTCTTGGTATTGTATCATGTGAAACTGACAGTTTAAAGCTCTAGCTGAGAGAGTAGCTGAAGTGTAGACCTTTTTACCCCATCTGTCTAATGACCTTGCTTCCCTTTCAGAAGGAATAGGGTTTTAGCTATGGTCGCGGCTACTGCCATGGGACCCTGGGATATAGTTTGGGGTCTGCAAGTGGGGCCTTGTAAAGGTGGTGATGAGTATCTGGCACCCTGTAAAATCTGTCTGGTTTGGCAGGGGCTGGGGGTAAAGAATCTGGAGCGGAGCAGACATCATTGAAAGCATCATCCACCACAGAGAGAACAGGAGGTATAGCTAAGGGCCTGTGCTGTGGGAGGTGCAGAAAGGTCCTAAGTCTTTTCTGGAGTCTGAAAAATCCTGTTGCTGCCATTGGAACTGCTCTCGCATGGCATGTAAGGTTTCCCCAAAGGAGAATTCTTCTGGTGGGGAAGCAGCTGGAATGGATTCTTCAGCATCAGAATCTTCAAAATTGGAGAAAGGAGCCTCTGGCTGGTCAGTTATGTCTGATTCGTCAGCAGAATCATCAGAGGACACTGGCTCAGGAGGCTCTGCCCTAGGTCTCTTCTCTGGGGCTGAGAGGCCCTGTCTGGGTGAGATTGAGATCCTCTAATTAATGAAATTAAATCTTCTGCCAAAGTAAGCATTTGAGAACTAGAAGAGGGCCTGGTTGTGGGGGTTTAACAGGCACTGTCTTAGTAGTCTTGGCTGCTTTAGCCCTGGCGAAGGCCTTAATGGACATGGCTGCTGGAGGCCTAGCAGCACCACGTGCTGGGGTAGAGACATCCAAGGAATGGTGTCTGATAAGTCAGTGGCAACCACCGTAGTGGATAAAATTTCTGAGGCCGATTCAAGAGTGGTAGCAGGGGCCTCAGTTGTAGAGATAGGTTCAGCTGTACTTTGATCAGTTTTCGGTTTCGCCGAAACCGAGACACTCGATTTGCTTAACCATGGTTTCGGCCGAAACCGCGGACCCATGATGTCGGTCTTTATCTTTGCGTTTTTGGCAGATTGGGTAGTCGGAGGATCCGACGGCATAATGTACGCAAAATCAGAACCGAAAAACTGTTCTGCAAACTCCAAGCGGCGCCTAAGCGTTAGTCCGTTGAAAGAAGCACAGGCGAACAGGCTGCTACGTCGTGGGCTGGGCCTAAACAAGGCAGACAATAAGAGTGGAAATCTTTATGAGGTATTTGTTTCCCACAGGTTAAACAATTATTAACTTTTTCTGACATCGGCTGAGGCAAGAAAGAGTCCCTAACGGGTACTTAGCTTTAGAAGTCTTCGAAGTAGTATTCGGTAGAAGTAATCTCTGCATCCGACCGACCGGCACTTGCGAACAGCTTCTGCTTCGGGCGCCACGCGGCAAGAAAGACTGAGGAAAATGGCGTCGGCTGATGCTTTTATACCCGAAGACCAACAGAGATGACGTCGGGTGAAGTGCGACATCAGCCGAAGCCGGACCCGGACTTTGGAATCCGGCCGACTGAAGGGCTGCCTGACGACAGGACAACCCAGTTGTTATGACTGCAGATGCATCCATGAAGGACATCAAGGGACTAAAAAGAACCTTCAGCAAGTTCCAAATCCTCTCTGGTCTGGGGGGAACTCTTGGATGACTTTTTCTAGCAGTTTTAGAACTTGCAAAAAGTACAGTTGTGTACAATTACCATAAATGTACATGTTAAGAGTGTATTCACTGTTGCAGTCATCACATTTGGTAATCTGCTTGCAGTAGCCCTCAGTCGGCCTGATTATCAAAGTCTTGGGTCCTGCATTAGTTGCTGTCTCATCTTCCATGACGTCAGGTAGTCCAGGGGTACGAAACATGCAGCCGATGCCATTACATCAGTTTTTCTTGCCCCAGATGTCAGGTGCCCTGCTAATGGGAAGCAATTAAATATATATATATTTATACAAGGTTACACCTCCAACAAAAAAGCAAATATACCAAAAAGCTTTAAGCTTAGTAAAAAGAAAAACAGGTATAGCCAAAAGAAGTCAGGGGGCTGGAGGGAGGGTAACCAGGACTGCAACAGTCAATACACTCTAACATCTACATTTATGGTAAGTGTACACAACTGTATTATGTTCTTCGTATTTCACCGTTGCAGTCATCACATTTGTGTACATTCCCAAAGCTAAGGATGGGAGGAGGAAATTAGATAGCATTAGGACCAGCTATAAGGCTCTGCAGCACTGCAGTGGCAAAGCTAGCTCTGCATTTAGAGAAAAATTGGCAAAAGGTAATGCTTGGTGAACGTATGTACAGAACTCCAGGTAGCAGCTTCTAGGATGTCCTTGGTAGGGACACCCTCTAAAAAGGCTGTAGAGTAGACACAGCCCTGGTTGAATGTGGTCTTATTCCCTGTGGGATAGGTTTTCCACGGTGCTTACAGCAGAAATGAAAGCAATGGCCCATCCATTTAGAAATGGTTTGCTTTGAAATGGCCTTCTCCTCTGCCCCTGCAGCAAATGCCACCAGCAGCTGTTCAGATTTCCTGAGAGGTTTAGTCCTGTCCAAGTAAAATCTAAGTTGTTTGTGCACATCTAAGGAGTGCAGTATACATTCCCCTTTGTTCTGTGGATTAGAAAAGAAGGTTGGCAAATGAATGGACTGATTAAGAGCCACACTGGATACTACCTTGGACATGGAGGGATTGGTCCTGAGGGACACCCTGTCCGCATGAAAGATGATGAAAGGCTCCACTGCCATAAGGGCCTGTAATTCAGACACCCTTCTTGCTGAAGTGATGGCTAGAAGGAAGGCTGTTTTCCAAGAAAGGAATTTCAACTCTGCACTTGCAGCTGGCTCAAAAGGAGGTAGAGCTAGTTTTTCCACTACAAAGTTAAGGTCCCATGCTGGAGTTGGGGCTCTCCTGGGAGGTCTTAAGTTTTTGGCCCCTCTGAGGAACTGCTTGAGCAGTGGGTGAGAAAAGAGGGGTGGGGTTCTGTGTTGTAATGGGCTGAAATGGCTGAAGTGTGAATTTTGATGGAGGAAAAGGAAAGGCTCTTATGAAGCATCTCAGTTAAGTATTGAAGAATCCGAGGTAAATTGGGCACTGCTGTGCCCATCCCCCGAGTGTGGTTCCAGGAACAGAATCTTTTCCATTTTTCAGCATAAGATTTTCTAGTACTAGGCCTCCTTGCTTCCAGAATGACATCCAACACTTGTTTACTGAGGGATGGTAATGGAGAGATCAGGTAATTAGCCAGGCTGCCAGGTTCAGGGTTTGAAGCAGAGGGTGCAGAATCTGGCCCTCCTGCTGGGACAGCAGGGTAGGGGTCTGAGGTAGGTGCTATGGTGCCAGCAGTGACACACTGCACAAGAGGGGGTACCAGTGCTGGCGTGGCCAGTCTGGTGCAATCAGTGTCATCCTTGGTTTGTCCTGCTGGATCTTTAGTTGTACCTTGGAGAGGAGAGGCAGAGGAAGAAAGGCATAAACTGATAGATTTTTCCAGAAGAAGGACAAGGCATCCACTTTCCAAGCTTGTTTGTGGGGAGTCCTTGTGCAGAATTTGTCCAATTGGTAGTTCTGGGAGGAGGCAAACAGGTCTATCTCTAGACTCCCCCATTTGTTTACCATCATGTTGAATGTCTTTGGTTCCAGTTTCCACTCGTGTGGGTCGAGATTTCTGTTTAGTTCTTCTGCCAGTGTATTTACCTTTCCTGGTAGGAAATGAGCCTGGAGGTGTACTTGGTAGCTCAAGGCTGTGTTCCACAGAGCCATGGCTAGTCTGCAGAGAGGGTATGAGTGGGTTCCCCCGTTTGTTTATGTATCACATAACAGTGGTGTTGTCCGTCTTTATCATTAATTGTCCTGGAAGAATGTGGTCATTGAAGACGACTGTCAGTGCATTCTGTACAGCTAACATTTCTTTTTGATTGATATGCAGGTGCATTTGACTTGGGTTCCATTTGCCCTGAATGCACTTCCCTGCCAGGTGAGCCCCCCGTGCATAGTCTGATGAGTCTGTTGTTAGGGTTTGGGCAGCAGGGGGTAGAGTGAATGGCAGTCCCTTGTTTTGGTGGCAGGCCTCTGCCCACCAAAGGAACTCTAACTGTAAGCAAGGTATGATAGGAACCATAGCTTCTAGATCCTGAGAATGTTGACACAATAGGCTTTTTAGATACCATCATAGTTTCTTCATATGCAGTCTTGCATATGGAATTAGGAGAATGCATGAGGCCATGAACCCCAAGGCTTGCAGTATTTGTCTTGCAGATATCAGGGTCTTTGTGGCCACTAGTTTGAAGTAAGCTGTCAAATGAACTTGTTTCTCTGGCATGAGGAAAGCCATCTGGGAAGTTGTGTTCAAGCTTGTTCCCAGGAATACAATTTGTTGGCAGGGTACAAGATGTGATTTATTTTCATTTATGGTGTTATGGTGTACCCCAGAGAAGTTAGCACCTTTGGTACAAACACCAGATGATTCAAAAGTATGTCTTGGCTTTCTGCCTGAATTAGACAATCGTCCAGGTATGGGTATATTTGAATAATGTGTGATACGTGTTTTGGAGTGCTGTGAGTCACAATAAAGTGTTTGAAGCACAACTAAGGAGTCGAGCCTCTTGTTCTTCTCGAGTGCCTTTTGTTGAAGTTGGATCGTTTTCGGCACTTGTCCGTGCTTTATATATTTGAATATTTCTTTACCTGCAAAATGCGATGACTGGAGCTAGGCACTTTGTGAATACCCTGGGCACAGTAGATAAGCCAAAGGGCAGTGCAGAGAACTGATGGTGCATGTAACCTGCTTTGAAGCGTAGGTATCTTCTGCAAGATTGCCTGATTGGGATTTGTAGGTAGGCTTCCTTTAAATCCAGCGTTGCCAACCAGGCATCCTTGCTAGCATAGGAAGCAAATGGTGAAGAGTTAGCATCTTGAATTTTGGGATCACCAAAACAGTGTTTAGGATAGAGAGATCCAGGATAGGACACCAGGAGTGGTCTTTTCTGGGCACCAGGAAAAGTCTTGAGTAGAAACCTTGTCCCTTTTCCTCTTCTGGGACAGTTTGAATAGCCCTTATACTTAAGACAGAGAAAACTTGCTTTTGAGCCTCTGCCCACTGATTTGGGGGGTACCTCTGGCCAATCGTTTGGGGTTGGAAAGTGGAATCTGTATCCTTGGGAAACTAATTAAAACCCATTTGTCCTGGGTAATGAGTTCCCAGTTTTTTGCCTGAAGTGCAATCTTTCCCCCTAAAGTAGCAGTCAGTTGAGAAGGGCTTGGAAGTTTTAAAGTTAAATCATTGAGACAATTTACCATAGGGGCAGAGTCTTACTACTCACTGCTTTGGAAGAGGGAGCCCCCCACTGCGTAGTCCTGTGCGTACCTTGGGACTGAAGCCTGGGTGGTCTGCTGGTTCTGGGTTTGGACTGAGAAGGCCTGGAAGAGGCAGGAAAGGACCAATTCTTAGAGGGCCAATGCCTACTAAATTTTGGAGGCTGTACTTGCAGGAAATCTTTAAAAGTTTGCATAGATTTAGCTTTTTCCTCCATCTTTTTAAGGACTTCTGCTTTGTTAGCAAACAGGTGGTCCTGGTTTAAGGGAGCATCCAGCAATTTAGCTTTAACATGAGCTGGCAAAGATTGCTCCTTAAGCCAAGCATGCCTTCTAAGTACAGACCCAGTGACAGCAGCCCTGCAAGATGCCTCTAGTGAATCAAAACCACATTGCAAAGTATGTTTTCCAACCTGTTCACCAGAATGCATTAAATCCTGTAAATCCTTATTTTCAGCACAGTCAGGAATCACCATAATTTTCTGTTTAAGCAATCCAATAATATGCTGCTGATACTTTAACATATGAAACTGGCAGTTCAAGGCCCCAATGGCCAAGGTTGCAGAAGTGTATACTTTCTTACCCCATCTATCCAGTGCTCTGGAATCTCTATCAGAGGGGGTAGGATTTTTGGCAGTAGTAGCCTTAATGCCCTTGGGTCCCTGTGAAATGGTCTCAAGATCCGCAGTAGGATTTTTAAAGAGGAACTTGTGAGAGCCAGGAACCCTGTAATATCTACCTGGTTTTCTGGGAGCAGGAGGTAAGGAGTCAGGGGCCAAGTTAGATTCTGAAAAGGCATAATCAACAATGTCCAGTACATGGGGGATAGCTAAAGGTCTGTGTTGGGGCAGGAGTAAGAAATCCCCAAGCCTCTTTTTAGAATCAGAGTAATCCTGGCTTTCCAAGTGGAAATGCTCCCTAAGGGTATGCAAGGTTTCACCAAAAGAGAAATCCTCTGGAGGGGAAGCAGAGGGAATAGAGTCATTTGCATCAGAATCCTCATAGGTAGATAAGGGTAAATCCTGGTCATCAGAGGAAAGAGAAATTTCATAATCCTGATCAGAAGAATCATAAGCAAAATCAGACCTAGGTCTCTTAGAGGGGGAAGGCTGGCTTCCCCTAATTAAAGTAATAATGTCTTAAGCCATTCTTATCATTTGTTTTTTCAGGCATAGTGGCCTGATCATGTGGTCTGGGCATCGGTTTTCAAGGCATGGATCGAGTTTTAGGCCTTGAAGAAGAAGATTGCTTTGGTTTAATACGCAAGCCATTAGGCCTGAATACACCCTCAGAAGCCGGTGCCTGCACAGTGGCTCCAGACCCATCCAAGGGAGAGACATCCGCAGGTTCCACAGTTGAAGCATCTCGCGGCATACCAGACTCCGAATGTGTCTCACCTGAGGGCTGCGAATCTGAAGTAGCGGGTATCAGGGGCTGCAAAACCGCCTGACAATACAGGCGAACTGGCAACTAGCTTAGAAGAAGCTTTGTCGGCAGCTTTGGATCTAAGTGGCCTGTCTCTGTCTTTATCTTTGCGTTTTTTCAGAATGTCGGTAGTCGGGTGGCTTACCGAAGCCATATCTGGGTAATTGAACAGAGTACCAAAAGATTTAGAAGTGTAAATATACCGACAAATAGTTTGTTGTTTAAATAAGGCACAAAACTAACAGCAAGGTATGTCGTGGTCAGGGCCTAGGCAAGGAATATAGTACGAATGAAAATCTTTATAAGGTATTTCCTTTCCATATGAAATACAATTATTGACTTTTACTGACATCGGTTTAGAGCAAGAAAAAGTTTCCCCAATGGGGTACTTAGCTTTAGTTGAAGACTTCGGTTCTGAAACACGAAAATGAAAATTTCTGGAATCGACCGACTGGCACTTGCGAACTGCTTCGGGCACCGCACAGCAAGAAAGACTGATGTAATGGCGTCAACTGCATGCTTTATACCCCTGACTACCTGACGTCATGGAAGATGAGAGAGCAACCAACGCAGGACCCAAGACTTTGATAATCAGGCTGAATGAGGGCTACTGCAAGCAGATAACCCAAATGTGATAACTGCAACAGTGAAATACGAAGAACATCTGCTTGATCCCTTTGACTGGGTGGAACGCCTGGGATTTTCTTGTTTAGAAAATGGAATTTGGTAACCCCTGGATATTATCCTCTGCACCCAACACATTGAAAGTTACGTTTTGCCAGGCACTCTAACGCATGGATAGACGACCCCCGATTACCTCCACAGGTGGACAATTGTGCCTCCTTTCAGGAGCACTGAAAGTGTTTCCTGAAGAACGGTTCCCGGGACTCTTGGTTCTGTACACCTCCTCTGCTGCGAGGGCGACGTCTCGTCTTCCATTGTTGTTTTCCCCTCTGCCTCTGGGAGCAAACTCTCCATGTGTATCCTGGTAAGACCCTGGAGATTTTTTGTACCACATTTTTCCACTATGTCTCTGACCTTTGGTATAAGGTCTCTGAGGAGCTGAAAAACGTATGCCCACAGCAGAAAAAGAGTTTTACCATCTTTCGCACACCTGGACAGCATATCCTTCACTTTGGTTGATGAACAAAGACTTATAAGTCCCACAATCACAAAGGAGGCGCATCCAAGGATGCCTCCTCATGGAAATGCTGGAACCCGATGCTCTGCTCATTCCTTCGGCCATGTGGACAATGAGCCTCATGGAAGAGTTGGCAACTGAATGTAGAGTGGCTAAATGTGAAGCTACTTTTTCTTCAGCTCCCTCTGCTACTGCTCCTTGAAGGGCATCTGAGAGCTCCTTGATCAGATACATTTGTAACCTGGTAAAATTAAATAATTCAGTGACCGCAGACAAAGGTCGCTGAGGAAAAGACATGCCTCCCACATCTATCCATCATCCTAGAATCTTTATTAAGAGGATGGATAGCTGAACTCTCCTCAAAAAGTTCTTCATTGGTTGCTGCCGCCACGACCATGGCATCTAGTGTAACCCTATTATTCCAGAGAGGGTTATCAGAAGGAGCGGTCACAATCTTATTTGGTCTATGGGGAAGCGGCTAGACGGAGTCTGGAGTCGCCCAAACTAGTGATGAGATTAACTCTAAGTTTCAGTGGGCAGAGTCACCCAGGAGGTACACAGGCAGGAACCAAAGGCAGCCAGGTACACAGACTCCTTGGGTGAGAGAGGTTGCTGGACTTTGTCACCTCTCTGGCTTGAGAATTTCTAGAATCTCCCCAAAGGAAACATCCTCGTGGGGTGACCATGGGAAACCTTCGCCCTCATTGAGGTCGGTGTCCTCAGTGGCGGATTCCTCTGTGGAGTCCAGATGCTTCCTCTTGCATAGCCTCTTCAGAGAAACCTCCCCAGTGGGGTAAGTCTGGGGAGGTCTTGGAAGAGTCAGGGGTACTCTGACGGGTGTCCTGAAGCCTAGGCTTCCACTGTTCCTGTGGAACAAGACAGGATGAAGAACAGCACTGGGTATCTGCCTGAGATAATGGATCCAAAAGAGTGGGTGACATTTTGGTGCATTGGCAGCCATAGCCCTCTCCAAAGCTCCAAAGGCTGACTGCACTTGGAAGGACAAGGACTCCGGACCCAACAAGCCATGCTTTTGGGACAGAAATGCCCCCAAGTCCAGAAGACAGCTCACCCAGGGTCAAGCTGGAACCAAGACCACTTTCACAGAATCCCAGAGGGACATCGACCACTCTGATGATCTGGGAGTCGACTGCACTAGAGGTTCGTGAAGCTCACTTCAGCTCCAGGAGCTCTATGGCTTTAAAAAGGCCGTTAAGCTCTTGCCTAAAAGTCTGATCCAAGGAAGATAACCTAGGATCCATACTCAAAGGCACCGGGCATATCGGATCCATGAGCTCCGAAACTTGCTACGAAGGAGGATGAGGAAAAAGACAGGAAGTGGACGGTTTAGGTACACCTGGAGCCAAGGTAGAGAGGGACTTAGTGATACCCTGTGCCTATAAGGATCTTGTGCACCATTTAATCCACCTCTTCTTCAGTAATACTCTTGGATCGAACAGGAGGACATAGCAGAAGGGGATTTTGTCTTCTATAGAAAGGGGGATGGTACCCTCGAAGGTAATGGGTCGTAGGAGACAAGAGTACCGTGTCCGCAGCAAGGTCAGTATTGGCTTGAAAGAACTAAACACCAGATCCGACCCATCCTTACCAGATACAGTAAGAGTTGAAGACGCCCGATCTATTGAAGTGTTCGGAGCAAAAGGCTCCAATCGGATTCAAGACTCCCCAGACAAGGGAGATTTTGTCTTCTTAGACTTCGATTCCAAAACAATCTGTCGGCACTGACCGTCTTTTCTTGGCCTTGTCTGAAGATTTGGAGGACAAGGACGAAGCAGGACTGGAATGAGCAGATTTGGTTTTAGAGGTAGACTTGTTTTATCCTTTGTTCCAGAAATGGCTTCAAAGGCTGAAGGCAACATTCCTCTTAAAGTGAGTTTGCGCCGTTGGTTTATTAAGGTTCTACTACTGAAGAGTGACAGTCCTCCTGTAAAAGCACAGGCTCAACACAATATACACATAAGGAGTGTAAGTCACTAAACGGGATCTTATGTCCGCACTTAGTGCACTTCATGAAGCCAGCCATTTTTTCCTGCTTCTCTGCTATAACAAAGAAGAAGCACAACACACACACGCACACACACCCAAAATAATAACAATTGACTTCTGCCACATGTACACAGGCCTGGTCATCCAATGATGCGAACTCCTGCATATAAGTCTGGTTTGAAGTGCCTGTGCCCACAACTGTGACATCCCTCAAAGGTGAATAATCAGCGGTTTGTGGATAAGCAAGTGTTCTGTCCAAGGGCTGTACAAGCACCTCACCAGAAGCAGCACCATCCAACTAATGTGAAACATCAGACACCTGAATGGAGTCTTCTATATCCCTCCCTGCAGTCTTCTTTAGATGTCCTTTTGTTCATCTGTTGCAATGTTCTTCACATGGGGGATATCCCCAACATAGGCCACCTGACATCGGTCAGTATACAAAAGTCTTTTGCTACTGTAAGGTGGTTTATAAATCGCACGTAGTCTCCCCTCCCACGTTGGCCATAAAGCGACATACGTACACATCATCCTCAGAACTTCTCTGCCACCAGTCTGAACGCCATCTTTGGAAGGTCTGCTTGCCAGAGTCATGTGCTGTGTTCCAGCTCTTCTTCTCAGATAAGTGCCCTGTTGGGGAATTCTTGCTTCTTTTACTACTGTTGTGTGGTAAAGTTCATGTCATCCAAAAAAAAATGCCAGTGTGGAAAACAAATTCCACATACGGACAGCCATCCCCAGAGTTTGTTCTTTTTAGGGCCTAGCCACGACCACAAACCTTGTACAATTTGCCAGGCCTTTGTGCCAAAGACCTTAAGGAGTGTAATTTCCTCCTTGGCTATTTACTTGAAGAACCAGTGCTTAAAGCTGCTAGTTAAAAGCATGATGGAGGGATCCTTGGGGCTCAAGACTGAGTTTGTTACAAAGCAGAAGGTCAAAAAGCAAAGGCCTAGTCATTAGAGAAAAGTTGCAAATAGAAAACAATATGTTGCAGCACCTGCAAAGTTAAGTGAATGCCTTGAGCCTCTTCTGAATTAAATAGTGCTGTGGAGAATATTCTCTACTTTGTATGGTTCCCTGGGTAAATCCCTGACAGATGACAAAATTCCTAAGTGCCACGATATGGACCTAGGCAAAGCATACAGTGGTTATAGTAATCTTTATGGTGACTCTACTGTTCATTGTTGAACCTTCCGTTTTTTGGCCCCACATAGAATAACATCCCACTGCCTACAAAAACTAATCAAGAAAAAAATTAAGCAATTAGATTCAACAATGGAAGTACTTCAACTATGGAGCTTACATGCAAGCCAAACCACACCAGGAAAAAAGCAACAATTCAACATTACTACCAAGAGGTGCACCCATGCAACTACAGCAACAAATTTCAAAGATAAGAAAGAGATGCCAACTTTATACTGGCAGCATCCAAATGTCCCAAGGTAGAGGTTGCCTGGTAAGTAAAGGGGGAAGGGATCTGACCTCTGAAAGTTTGTCCAGACATATGAGGAAACAAGCAGCGGTCCCACCAGTCAAAGTTGAGACAATAATCTAAAACTCTAACCGTGTCAGTAAACCTACCATACAAGTAGCTGTTCGAATGATCACTGCTGCAGTAGTGTAAACTACAGGTTATAATTCTGTGATGGCGAACCTTTTGGGTTTGGCGTGTCAAGCTCACAGCACAAAATAATTCAGTTCACTTCACATGAGCAACAAATGCAAAACTAGTGTCTTTGGTAACTTGGGTGTTGGTGATCGCTGACATATCACCCAAAACGTTGTGGCATGTGCCACTTTTGACATGAGTGTCATAGGTTCACCAACACTGGGTTATATCCTACATAGGATGTAGCAGCAGGCCAGCTTCCAAATCTCCAGGTCACATTCCACAAGCAAAAGCCATCAGTCAGCTCGAGCAGATTTCACTAAAAAAACAGGCTTGGACACCAAGCTCTTCAGAGCACTCATGCCAAATGAAAGGAGGAGGCTGATCCCTAAGAGGACATTGCAAGGAACAACAAAAATCAAATGTCCACACCCTGGCATAAAAACCACACTAAAAAGGATGAAGGGAGTGGCTACTGTAGCAGTAATCAAACATCTACTGTTATGGTACGTTTACTTACAAAACTGTACTACGTTCTTCATATTCATCATTGCCATAGTAACCAAAGCTATTTGGGTACACTACCAAATCTTAGAACTACTGGGAGGTGCAAGCAGATGGGACATGGAACCCCTGCAGAATGGTCCCACCAAAGCCCGTACAAGATCTGGAGAAAAAAAAATCTAGCTTGTAGGGCTTTGTAAAAAAAAGTACAGTGGACTAAGTTGCTGTTTCTTGACTACTTTGAGTCCAACCCTTTCAAAAAAGCCACATATGAAGAAAAGGCACTAGTAGTGTGTGCCTTGTCCCTGCCTTGAACAGTTTTGTTGTGGTGGGAATAACAAAATTAATATCATGTGACAACCATTTGGAAATGGCCTGCTTTGACAGAGATTGTCCCTTCTAACCTTCACAAGAACTGAACTTAAGTTCTGAAAGATTGTGCTCTGTTAAGACACTACTTGAGTTGTCTGTGGACATCAAAGATATGGGGCATCTTTTCTCCCTCATTTCTTTTTTTGTTCAGGAAAGCACACAAAGATAAGTTTGCCTTAAGTAAACTAGGACACCACTTTAGGCATAAAAGGATTACTTCTCAAAGAAACCATCTCTCTATGGAAAATAAGGATGACCCCATCAAAATAGTTGGCAACTCGGATACTGATTGCTCTGACCACTACAGAAACAGTAAAACTATTCTCGATGTTGGAGCTTCAAAGTCAGCTACATGCCTTCCCTTAAACAGCCATTCTGACTTGGACAGTCTTTAGTTTTGGGGAGTTTCCCGAATAATTTTTTGGAACCTCTGCCATTTCTGACATGTGTTTACCTTTTTTTCTCTTTGACAGGAAACATGGAGCTAACAGTGTTATTGATGGCAGCCACCGTTTCCCTAGAGATGCACTCAACATTCTGACCCAATAGGGAAGCCTTCTGAATTCCCTCTCCCAGGACAAACAACAGTGGCTCTCCCTTGTCCACTGAGGAGATCCCCAATAGCTACAGAGGACATGACTAACCAGGTCCACAGTGGCAGATGCTAAACCAGTGGGATACAGGGAAAAATATGAGTCATCAGTACAGCAAGCTATGGCCACAGCAGAGTCACCCACCTGCAGCTGAGGCAAATTGCTAGCCTGCTGTGTTGGCAAAGGGTGTTTGCTTAACTGTTTCTTTTTGGGAATGGGAGAAGGCTTGACTATGGGACAGGCAGTTTTGTTCCATGATCAAGCTGTAAATTGTGCCTCTTTCCTGGGTAAAACAAGCAGCAAAACCCGGTAAGTTTTTGAAGTCACTTCTTTCAGACAAAAACAAAGCAAAAAGCACTTTAAGACACTGCTAGCCCCAAAAAGTAAATAACAATTTCTCTGCAGAAGAAAAATGGTTTTGAATTACTTTAAGCAACTTTTAAACTGAAAGAAAAAAACGCACTACATTTAAAAGTCTTGTGACGGTACATAAAACCCAAACTCCTAGCTTAAAAATAACTTTCCTAAACAGGAAAGTACAATAAAACATTTAATGTATCCGGCCAGCAAAAAGCCCGCAGAAAAATGTTCTCTCCAACATCAGGAAAGCTGTGAAGGGCATGACTAACGGTATGGGTATATAGGAGGTGCCTGAAGCTTTGAAAGCTATCCGTCTATTCTATCTTTGTCAGGATTTATCCCCTATAGGTAAGGCTATTGCAGCAGTGACCAATATGATGACTATTACTGGATAAAAGCATTTTCAGAAATGGGAAGAAAGAATTGCTTATATTGCCCCATGAGGTAACAGGAGCTGTAGGACAGGATGGAACAGAGTGGTTTGGCCAGGTGGATGAAGAAACGTCACTGAAATGGAGGAATTCCTTTCTCACTGCCATCGGTAAAACCTGCTGAACCAGTGTCAGAACCCATCTGAAACAACCTGCTGCCGAAGAGAAATGGAGATCATACTTTCTGGAGGGGATAAGGGACTGCCAGTGGGGTAAGGAGGGTGGGAGGCATGGTCTAATATAATTCTGCCTTATTTGAATGCTTTTTATTCTTAGGGGGTTCCCATTTTTGCTTTGGAACCTCCTTGTCACTGCTTTATAAACGTCTGCTTACCAGCATTTGGCTGAGACTGCTTATTTTGTTTCTTGCTAAAACTAGATGAAGGAGCAAAAAATCTCTTGGAAATTTGAAGGAAGGCTGAAAAATCTGAAAGATTCTGTGAATCAGCTCAACCCTTTCATGACATTTGATACCTTGTTTTTGCACCCTGTGCTGCTGAACTTAAGTAGTCACCATGACGATGCATCTGTGTTCTCAGCTTTCATTCTTCTTCAACTAATGCTTCTCAGATCAGACATCAGATCTGACTTTGTTGGTTTTAGCAGACTCAGATCTAGATTTTGAGCTCCTCCCTTTACCCACAATACCCCACTCTTCCCATATACCTCAATAGAGTCTGCTGTCCCAACAGTAACATATAATGGCACTCGACTATAAAAAAGAAACAAAATAAAGGATGCAAAAAGGCTGGAGCTCAAAGCAAGGAATAAGTGAGCTCCCAAAATGGCATCCCTTAGGCCTCACTAAGAGGGAAGGGTGTTGAAGGGTGGGGAGTTGAAGAATGAAAATGGACAGAACAGATGCATGATTAAGGTGAGAACATAACTTGTGTATCTGATGTTGTCATTTCACTCTTCAACTGATTGGAAAGAATCACCAAGCTAGATCAATCTTGGGTGGTCCTCTTGTAAGGATATTCTGGAGTATACAGGGACCAAATGCTGTCCTATTTCTAGAGAGTATGTCTAACTGGTAATGAGCAATAAAGGTATGAGCACTGGGCCAAGTGGCAGCTGCACAAATATCTACAGATGCTCCTGACCAAAAGATTGATGAGGTAGCTACAGATCTTGTGGAATGTGTTTTGGGGGGCATGGGTAAAGCTAAACCTCTCTTTATAGACAAAGGATAGACGATCATTTAACCATTTGGATAGAGTTATTTTAAAACCTGCTTTACCCAAATTTCTTTGTGGAGAAAGATGCAAACAATTAGAATTCCCAAAAGCATGTGTTCTTTGCAAATAAACCTAAGCTGACGATGCATGTCAAGAAACAGCATTTATTCTTCCTTTGTTTGAGAATTTAGGAAAGAACATGGATAAACTCATGACCTGATTTAAGTTGGATTCGGAAGCCACCTTAGACAGAAAGGATTGGTTTGTGCATAAAGGGGTCAAGTATGAAGGTCTTGCAGAGAGGGCTTGGAGTTCAGACACTCATTAAGCCAAAGTTATAGCAACCAGAAAATTTGTTTTCCAGGACAAGAAGTTAAGGTCAGTCTTAGAAAAAGGCTCAGAGGGAGGTTCGGTAGGAGCTTGCAAGAGAATAGTCAAATCCCAAGGAGGTGTGGGATCTTTAGCTAGGGCCCAAGTAAAAAGGTACCTTTAAGGAAGGCCTTGCATAATTCCAAGGAAGCCAAGAAAAATGATCCTCTCCGGAGTGAAAATTTGAAATGGATGCTAGCTGAACTTAACAGTAGAATAGCTCACCATGTTATAAAAAATGGAGGCAAAAAAAAAAAAAGAGAGAGAGAGAACTGCTGAGAATGGGGCAGAGAAGGGATCCACATCTCTCTGAAGGGCCAGATTGAAAATCCTTTCCATTAACTTTTGTAAATTTTCCCAGTGGAAAGCTTCTGAGAGGAAAAAAAATCTTGTCCAACTGGGGAAAAAGGCTTGGGCTGTCTAGCAATTGCTAGAACTAGAAAAACCATACAGTTAACTTGAGGCCACTGATCACCTGATGTTGCATCCCTGTTGGGTGAGATAGAAGGTCTGGGCGGGCATGGATCCAATATCCAAAGTGGACAAACAAGATGAGGCCAGAGGAAGGGAAACCAGACCTGAAGAAGCCAAAAGGGTACAAGGACTATGTATGTGCTCTTCAACCAGGAGGCATTCTATAGAAATTTGGAGGTAAGGAGTAATGGAGGGGTAAGCATAAAGGAAACCAGAGGGCCTATCATAGAATACAGCATCTCTTTGGTGACCTCTGGATATGATTTTCTGTATCCAAGCATCATTTATGATGGATGCCCAGGCTTCTGGATTCTGAGATAAGCTCCCCCGAATGCCTCCACAGTTCAGCAATCAGGTTAACCCTTCAAGAGCGCAGATAAGGTCTGTCAGATAAGTATCTCTGAAGCCCTGGTTGTATGGGTCACCTCTGCCACAAGGACAACATCTTCCATTAGTGTTCCTCCCTCCGCCCCGGAAAGAACCATCTTCTCATGATTCCTGGAAAGGCTCTTGAGACTTGAAAAGCCCCATCTTTTTTACTACTTTGCTAATTCATGGAGAAGGGTCTCCGAGAAGCAGAAAACTGGATCTCAATGGCAGACCGTGTTTTTCCATCTTGTTCACTTCTGGACAGCGTTTCCTTAACTTTACGGCCAAACAAAGATGATCCATCAAAAGAAGCATTAATGAATGAAGTGAAGGGCTACACAAAAATCACACAAGCTCAACCAGACATAACTCCTAACCACAATGCCTGAACCTGCAGCCCTACAGGTATCCTCAGCTGCATGAGAGATCAACCTTACGGATGCACTGGAAAGAGACTGTATTGGTGGCCAGCTGTGAATAAGCTTTCCTCTTGTCCTCCACAGACATGGACCTTGAAACAGATTTGGAAAGCACCCAGATCAAATCCCTTTGTAGCCTGGTGAAACGTGTCAGATATTTCAGTCACTGAAGGGCAAAAGGGTGCCAATGCATAAAAGCATTTGCCAAGTCTGTCCAAGACCCTGGACTCTCTATTAGTGGGGGTGGATGAGATCTGTTCTGTAAGATCTCCCTTTGTGGTTGCCACCACCATGAAGTATCAAAAGAAGATGGAGATTCCTGAATGGGGGACTAGCTGAAGGCTTGTACACGGTGGCTGTACAGGTGGAAAAGACATGAGAAGATCAGAGCTCAAAGTCAGTGGAGGGAGAGAAGGACCCAAAGAGTGTAAATATGTCCTCTCCCTGAGTATAGAGAAGGACCTCTCCACAACCTCAAAGACAGAAGGTCCAGGAGAAACAGCAGCTGGTTGTACAGACTCTGACGCTACCTGTACCAAACTCTGTATCCCTGTGGATTCCCACTTCGAGGAACGAGTCGGAATTCAAACTATCCAACAAGAGGCAAGGACACCTCCAACAGCTTCAAGTCAATCCCAACCCCAGAGTGTCAGTGCCAACACTTTTGCTCAGAAGAGATCAGAGCCGGTCAACTCAGGTGGATGGTCAGAGTAAAACAAACATTTTTTGGATCAGACAGACATCTTCAAAGATCTCAGATCAGAGAGCTCTGAAACCACTGTCTGGACTGGAGAAGGAGATGCAATGTGATGAAAGGAGGGCAGGCTCACAGGTCCGATGAGAGACAGAGATGGAAATCACCCCATCTGGATCTGAGCCCTGAGACACTTCCTCATCATCCTCGCCACCTCTGCTTCAGATAAGCTTCTAGACGACCTATGGGATATATTATTAGAAGGTGGCTGGAAGACTTTCTAGGTGCCACCTATAAGGAGGTGAATGGAGTCAAGGAGATATCAGAGCTGGGGTGAAAAGTTAAGAATGGATCAGAGGAGACTCTGATCGCAAAGAAGTAGGATCCAAGGAAAGCACCAGAGGATCCAAGGAAAGCACCGGATCTGATGTCTTGCAAACTTACCTGGAGGCTCAGGAATCAGAGCCGAATGGGGAGAACGATCAGGGGTCTATTTCCTGGAAATCCTTTTCTTTTGGAGCAGAGTCAGGCCACCCTTGTCAAATTCACTAGAAGGGGTTTGAGCCCCAGCCACGGCAGAAACACAAACAGGGACGTTGAATCCCAAACAAATGGAATAGTCCACATCTAGTTGAGCAGTGCCCAAACAATACATGCACTCCTTGTGTACATCCTAGTTAGAGATCTTATGCTCAGAGGAGATGCACTTTTTAAAACCCATAGGTCTGTCAGCCTTATCAACAAAAACAAAAAAGTACGATGGAGACTTTTTTTGGTATTAAAAAGATACCCTAAATCAAGTGGAGGGAAAGAATACAAGCAATATTATGTGAGGTGGTACCTTGACAGGGGTAGAAAGGCCAGTCAAGAAAGGCAGATAAACAAAAAGTAATGGCTAGGAAGTTAAGCAAGTTCTAAGTAAAGGTAAAGGAAGGAAAAGGAAAGCAATACTAAATATGAAAATCCTCACGAAAAAGGACACTATCTGGTTAACCTCTGCAGCTCAAGAGCAGAAATCTTTGTTTACCGTCACATTGTTCACACACAATCTGAGGCATACCGGGATAGTGGGGCATTATGGGTAAAGGGATGAGCTCAAATGCTGGATCCGTGAATCTGGTAAAAGCAGACGAATCAGACAGTACAGTTTTGTACCTACCATAAATGTAGATGTTCGAGGATCCACATTGCTGCAGTCCTAACTATTGGGGTAGTCCGCTGTCCAGTCGGCCCGAATACCAAAGTATATGGCTGACGTCGGTCAGGGCGCATTAGACTGACGTCAGTACGTCAGGGTACTAATGCGCATGACCGACGTCATATCCTCAGTCTTTTCTTGCCCCAGATGTCAGAAGACCCTGAAAAGCTAAGGCCAAAACCAAAAATTCCAAACATACCTGCACCAAAAATATGTACAATATATACAAAATTACCAGAATATAACCTCACCTACACAACCACCCTTAAACACAGAGGGGAAGGAGGGAGGGTAAATTGGACTGCAGCAATGTGGATCCTCGAACATCTACATTTATGGTAGGTACAAAACTGTACTATGTTCTTCATTCCACATTGCTGCCGTCCTAACTATTGGGTAGAATCCCAAAGCAGAGGTAAGGGAGGCTGGCAAATCATAAGGAAGCAGGAACTGACAACATGCCTTGCAAAATAGCTGTGGCAAAACCAGCCCTAGACTTAGAGTAGAGAGGAAGGTGATAATGCTTAGAGAAAGTATGCACTGAACTCCAAGTAGCTGCCTCCAAAATATCCTTAGTGGCCACCCCTTAGAAATGCTGTAGAAGTGGCAGTAGCCCTAGTGGAATGAGGCCTAATTCCAGCTGGAATCTCCTTGCCATGATGGGAATAACAAAATGCAATGCAAAACCCAATCCACCTAGAAATAGTTTGTTTTGACACAGGCTTGCCCTGCGAACCCAAAGCAAAAGAAACAAACAACTGCTGAGACTGCCTAAAATCCTTAGTCCTGCTCAAATAATAACGCAATTGCCTGTGTACATCTAAAGTGTGCAAAATCTTTTCCCCTTTATTTTGGGGATCTGCATAAAAAGTAGGCAAATGAATAGTTTGGTTTAAAGCCACACTAGAAACCACCTTAGGCATAAAGGAAGGATTAGTACGTAAAGATACCCTATCCTTATGAAAAATCAAAAAGGCTCTACCGCCATAAGGGCCTGCAACTCAGAAACCCTTCTTGCAGAAGTAATGGCCAACAAAAAGCAGTCTTCCATGACAAATATTTCAATTCAGCCGTGGCATGAGGCTCAAAAGGTTGTAGAGTAAGTTTCTCCAACACAAAATTGAGATCCCAAGCAGGAGTAGGAGCTCTACGTGGGGGTCTTATATTCTTTGCCCTCTAAGAAATTGCTTGAACAAAGGATGCAAAACAATGGTGGGTCACAATCATAGTGAGCTGAAATTGCTGCAGCATGAATCTTAATGGAAGAGAAAGACAAACCTTTGTCCAATAACTCAGTAAGATATTGAAGAGCCACACTCAAATTAGGCTCAGAAATCTCCAAATTGTTTGCTGCACTCCAAAATAAAAATCTCTTCCATTTTTCTGCGTACACTTTCCTTGTACTAGGTCTTCTGGCTTCCATAATCACATTTAAAACTTGTTGAGGAAGTTGAGACCTGCTGTCTTTCAAAACAGAATATGCCAGGCTGTTAGATGAAGAGATTGAAGCTTGACATTGAGCAGGTGACCGTCCCTCTGAGACAACAGGTGTGGAATCAAGGGTAAAGGCCATGGAGGCTTCCTTACCAGACTCCTCAGTAATGGGTACCAGTGCTGCCGAGGCCAATCTGGAGCTATTAAAATCATCCTTGGCTTGTCTTGTCTGACCTTTAGAAGCACCTTTGGGAGAAGAGGCAGAGGTGGAAAAGCATACACATGAAGATTTTTCCAACTGAAAGAAAGAGCATCCACTTTCCAAGCTGTGTGATGAAACCTCTTTGTGCAAAACTTTGGCAGCTGGTGGTTTAGTGGAGAAGCGAACAGATCTATGTCTGGAGTTCCCCATGACACTGTCAATTTTGAAATACATGAAGATCCAGTTTCCACTCGTGGGGATCCATGATTTGTCTGCTTAACACATCTGCTAAGGAGTTCTGTGCTCCGCAGAAACCTTGCCTGAAGAGTTAGTTGCAAGCTGAGCGCAGTCTCCCATAAAATCATTGCTTGCCTGCACAATGGGTAAGAATGTGTTCCCCCTTGTTTGTTGATGTACCACATGACAGTTGTGTTGTCTGTTAGAATCAACACCTGCCCTGGAAGAAGTAACTCCTTGAAAGCCATTAATGCAAACTGGACTGCTAACATCTCTTTCATGTTGATATGTAGATGCTGTAGTCTGGCAGGCCACTTGTCTTGTATCCACTTTCCATTTAGATGAGCTCCCCAAGCAATGTCTGAGGCATCTGTCGTTAGAATCTGACTCGCCTCTGGCCGGGTCACAGAGAGTCCCTTGTTTAGGTGACATTCCTGAGCCCACCACAAAAATTCCTTTTGAATGCAAGGTATTATTTGAATGACAGTGTCCAAATCCTGGCAGTGCTGTGTCCATACAGTTTTGAGATACCATTGCAGCTTCCTCATATGCAGTTTGGCATTGGGAAGCACCAGAATACAAGATGCCATGAACCCTAAGGCTTGAAGGACTGTCCTTGCAGTCAGCCCGGACAGAAGAGATAGTTGATGGAAGTAACTGGAAAGATTCTTTTGTTTGTCCGGGGTTAAAAAGGCCATCTGGGCTGCTGTATTCAGTCTCACACCCAGAAAGCACATGTCTTGAGAGGGTACTAGACTGGACTTTATTTCGTTCACAGAATACCCTAGGCATCTTAGCACTGCTATGACATAATCCAAATGCTGTAGAAGGTCTTCCTTTTCTTGAGCTAGAATCAGGCAGTCGTCCAAGTAAGGATAGATTTGAATTCCTTTTAGCCTGAAGTAAGCTATCACTGGAGCCAGAACCTTTGTGAATACTCTGGGCGCAGTGGATAAGCCAAAGGGCAATGCAGAGAACTGATAATGAGAATTTCCAGCTCGAAACGCAGATACTTCCTGCAACTTAGTCTTATAGGCACATGAAGGTAAGCTTCCTTGAGATCTAAAGTTACCATCCAGTGATCCTTGCCCAGCAGAGGTAAAAGCTGTTGTAACGTCAACATTTTGAACTTGGGAATGTCCAGATAAGTGTTGAGGATAGATAAATCCAAAATTGGCCTCCACGTGTTCCCCTTCTTCGGTACTAGGAACAGGCGAGAATAAAATCCTAGGCCCCTTTCTGGCACAGGAACTGGCTGAATGGCCCCTATGTGGAGCAACAGAGAAATTTGCTTGTGAGCCTCTTGTCTTTGTAGAGGAGGAATGTCTGGCATGCCTTTGAAAGGAGGCATGGTATGGAAATAAAACCTGTAACCGTGGTGAATGATATCCAGAACCCATCTGTCTTGGGTAATTAAATCCCAATTTTCTTTGAAAAGAGACAGCCTTCCTCCCAAAGGTGCTGCCAGGCGAGAATGTACTGGCAGCTGAAAAGGCAGGTCATTGGGTCTGCTTACGAAAGGACTGACCCCTGCCCTCACCAGAAGTCTGAGCAGGGGAACTCCTGTCCTAGGCCTAAAAGAACCTTGAGCTCTGCCCCTACCACGGCTAGACCTACCCCTAGACTGGGAATCATAAGCAGGATAAGTCCATCCCTTAGTAGGCCAATTTCTACTAAACTTGGGAGGCTGCACCTGCAAAAAATCCTTAACAGTTTGCATAGACTTAGCCTTGTCCTCCATTTTCTTTAAGACTGCTTCCACAGGCGAACCAAACAACACATCAGACTGCAAAGGAGCATCCAAAATCCTTGTTTTAACATGCTCAGCTAAATTCTGATCTCTCAACCAGGCTTGCCTACGAAGAACAGAACCAGTGGCAGCCACCCTCGAGGAGGCCTGCACAGCATCAAAACCACATTGCAAGGAATGTTTACCCACCTGTTCAGACACATGAACTAAATCCTGCAACTCTTTACACTCAATACCTTCTGCCAGAGCATCCACCTTAGATTTCAATTGTGAAAGGAGATAATTCTGATATTTTAACATGTGAAACTGACAATTCAACGCCTCATGGCTAAAGTGGAAGAAGTATACACTTTCTTTCCCCATCTATCCAAAGCCCTTGCCTCTTTATCAGGAGGAACAGGATTTTTAACAACAGAGGCCTTCACACCTTTAGGCCCCTGAGAGACAGTTTCGGGTCTGCCCTAGGACTCTTAAAAGATACTTATGAGCTTCAGGCACCCTATAGTACCTATCCGGTTTAACTGGGGCAGGAGGCAAAGAATCAGGATTGAGGGAAGCCTCTGCAAAACATCTTCCACCACATTCAGAACAGGAGGTATAGCTAAAGGCCTATGCTGGGGTAAAACAAGAATTCCCTAAGCCTCTTCCTGGAATCAGAGAAATCTTGACCTTCCCATTTAAAATGCTCCCTCATGGAATGCAGAGTCTCTGAAAATGAAAAATCCTCAGGAGGAGAAGCTGAAGGAGTAGAATCATCCACATCAGAATCAGAATAAGGAGGATACTCCTGCAAGTCTTCAGCAAGACTCAGAAGCCTCCGAACATTGCTCAAAACTCTCAAACTCAGGTTCCACCCTAGGCCTCTTATCAGGAGGGGCATAGAACCTCTAATCATAGTAATCAAATCCTCTGCCATTTTAAGCATATGTTTCTTAGGCAAAGACCCTGAAGCACTAGGAGAAACCCCCACTGAAGTTAAACTTGGCCTGCCTCTCAAAGAAGCCTTGGAAACAGAAGGGAGGCTCTAACCACCTTAGGAAGAGAGGGAAGAACAGCCACCTGAGAAGCCCCTCAGCCTGGCCTACTTCCTGCGAGGATACATCCTGTAACAGTAAAGTCTCTCCCTGAGACTCCAAAGAAACACCTGGCAAAACCTCCGGCTCCACTGAGCCTTCTAAAGATCCGACGTCTGGGACTGTCGGTCCAACCACTCTAGGCCTTGCTGCTTTGTCCTTGCGCTTTTGGCGAAGCGGCGCCGGAGCCTCCGACGGCATTTTATAATTACAACGCTTCCCAAAACTAACCTGGCACAGTCTAACCTTCTCTTAATAGTGCGTTTGTTAAATCTAGCACAAGAGCGGCATCCAACAACGCCGTGCTCAGGCCCTAAACAAGGTATACACAAAGTATGGTAATCCCTATGAGGTATCTGTTTCCCACAAGAAATACAGTTATTCACTTTTTCTGACATCCGTTAAATACTGAGGCAAGAAAAACCAAAATATTCCCAACGGGTACTTAGCCAACTTTGATTCGGTCTGAAACTCTGACTTCAGAAACTTTCAGAACGCCAACCTGCACTCGCAAAATTGCTTCTGCATCGGACCATGCGGCAAAAAAGACTGAGGATATGACGTCGGTCATGCGCATTAGTACCCTGACGTACTGACGTCAGTCTAATGCGCCCTGACCGACGTCAGCCATATACTTTGGTATTCGGGCCGACTGGACAGCGGACTACCCCAATAGTTAGGACTGCAGCAATGTGGAATGAAGAACATCAGTGAACCATCAGTTGACGGATGAATGGAAATGTCATTAAAATACTAAATTTCCATCCAAAGGAGAAATTAAAATCTCATGCTTACATCACTTAGGAGGTTCTGGGAACACAGCAAGGCAAACCTCCTCAACACAGTACCAATAGCAACAGCCTGGGATGTAGTACATATGGAGTCTTCTACACACATTAAAAAAGTAATAATATCCCGAGAAATTTAAGAAAAGTACAGTTTTGTACCTACCATAAATGTAAATGTTCGAGTGCTAATACAGCTGCAGTCATAACAGATGGGGTTCTCCTGCCGTCAGGCAGGTCCTCGGTCGGCCGAATTCCAAAGTCTAGGTCCGGCGTCGGTTGTCGTCACTTCTTCCCTGACGTCAGTGCGACAGGGGTATAAAAGAACCAGCCGACGCCATTTTCTTCAGTTTTTCTTGCCCCAGATGTCAGGTGCCCCCAGAAGGAAGGCAATACATAAATTTATGTAATAAAGCAATGCAATATAATCAAAATACAGTAGTTGCAAGCAAATACACCATAAATGAATACCCCAATCTGGTTGTATGAGGAGGTGTTAGCCAATAGGTCTGTCCCAAGAGGGGAAGGAGGGAGGGAAACCTGGACTGCAGCTATTAGCACTCGAACATCTACATTTATGGTAGGTACAAAACTGTACTATGTTCATCGTGCATACAGCTGCAGTCATAACAGATGGGTAGAATCCCAAAACTAAGAAAGGGGTGGTAGGCACTAGGTGGAAACTAGGAGGAGCCAGGATGTCCTGCAAGACTGCAGTGGCAAAGCCTGCTCTAGTTTTGGACTATAATGGTAGGTGGTGGTGCTTGGAGAAGGTATGCACAGAACTCCAAGTGGCTGCTTCCAAAATATCTTTGGTAGGAACTCCTCTGAGGAAAGCTGCAGAGGTAGCTGTGGCCCTTGTGGAGTGAGATCTGATGCCTGCAGGTACAGTTTTACCATGAAAAGAGTAACAAAAGTGTATGCAGTGGGCTATCCATTTTGAGATTGTCTGTTTGGAAATTGGCTTCCCTTGAGCTCCCATAGCATAGGACACAAAGAGCTGTTCTGATTTTCTGAAAGGCTTTGTTCTGTCCAAATAATAACGCAGCTGTCTGTGGATGTCCAAGGAATGTAGTAGTCTCTCCCCTTTGTTTTGAGGATTAGGGTAAAAGGTAGGTAAGTGGATAGCCTGGTTCAAAGCTACCCTGGATACCACCTTTGGCATAAAGGACGGGTTGGTTCGTAAGGAAACTCTGTCCTGATGGAAGATGATGAAAGGCTGCACAGCCATGAGGGCTTGTAGTTCCGATACCCTGCGGGCCGAGGTGATAGCCAGAAGGAAGGCTGTTTTCCAGGACAAATATTGCAAATCTGTTGAGGCAGCTGGCTCAAAAGGAGGTAAGGTCAGCTTTTCTAGAATGAAATTGAGGTCCCAAGCAGGTATTGGTTGTTTCCTTGGGGGTTTTATACTCTTAGACCCTCTGAGGAACTGTCTTAAGAGGGGGTGAAAGAATAAAGGTGGATCAGTGTTGTATTCTGCAGAAATGGCTGAGGCATGGATTTTGATGGAGGAGAATGAAAGTCCACTGCTTAGCAGCTTAGCTAGATACTGTAATATTTGAGGTAAATTCAGTTTTCCAGGATTCTGGCCCTTTTTCTCATTCCAGGCACAAAACCGTTTCCATTTTGCGGAGTAAGCTTTTCTAGTAGACGGCCTTCTGGCCTCCAAAATGACATCCTGCACCTCCTTGGAGAGTAGGGTCTGTTGTGATGTTAAGGAATCTTCCATGCGGCCAGATTGAGTGTTTTTAGCTGACTGTGAAGAGTTTTGAAGCTGTGCTGAGTCAGAAGAGGAGGCATTAGAGGTAGGGTCCATGGTGGGGAATGCGTCAGGCACCTCAGGAGTGGGTACCAGCGCTGTCTTGGCCAGTCTGGAGCAATGAGAATCATCTTTGGTCTGTCTGCTCTGGTTTTTAATAGAACTTTGGGCAGCAGAGGAAGAGGTGGAAAGGCATAAACTGTCATTGTTGTCCAACTGAAAGAGAGAGTGTCCACTCTCCAGGCCTGTGGATGAAAAGTCCTTGAGCAGAATTTTGTCAATTGGTGATTTTTGTGGGAGGCAAAGAGATCTATGTCTGGCCTTCCCCATGCTTGAATTGTCTCTGTAAAAACTTGAGGATGCAACTTCCATTCGTGTGGATCTGTCATATTTCTGCTTAGGTTGTCTGCCAGCGTGTTTTCCTTGCCTAGCAAGTACTGTGCTTGAAGTTCGAATTCCAGAGCCATGTTCCAAAGTGACATGGCCAGCCTGCATAGGGGGGTATGAATGGGTTCCTCCCTGTTTCTTTATGTACCACATTACTGTGGTGTTGTCTGTCCTTATCAATAGTTGACCTGGATGCAGAAGGTCTTTGAAAGCTATAATAGCATTTATTACTGCTAGCATTTCCTTTTGATTGATGTGAAGGTGCTTTTCTTTTTGGGACAATTTGCCCTGAATGCACCGATCTGTCATGTGCGCCCCCCCAGGCGTAGTCCGAGGCGTCTGTTGTGATTACTTGATTTGCTCGAGGCTTGCAGAATGGGAGACCTGTGTTTGTTTGGCATGCTTGAGCCCACCACAGAAATTCCTTTTGAAGACATGGAATTAGTGGTATTATTGTTTCCAAACTGTGGCTGTGTTGAGACCATAGTTTTTTCAGGTACCATTGAAGTTTCCTCATATGCAGCTTTGCACATGGGATTAGTAGGATGCAAGATGCCATGAATCCCAGAGCCTGCAGGATTTTCCTTGCAGTCAGCCTGGTGAAATTTGCTAGTTTTCTGAAGTATTGAGTTAGTTGCCCCTGTTTCTCTGGCGTGAGGTAGGCCATCTGGGTGTTTGTGTCCAAGTTGGCACCCAGGAAAATTATTTTCCGACAGGGTATTAGCCTTGATTTCTTTTTGTTGACTGTGTATCCCAGAGAATTCAACAACATTATTACAAAAGCCAGATGTTTCAGAAGTATGTGCTTGCTGTCTGCTTGGATCAGGCAGTCGTCCAAATATGGGTATATTTGTATCCCTTGAAGTCTGCAGTAGGCAATTACTGATGCCAGGCATTTCGTGAATACTCTGGGCGCAGTAGATAAGCCAAAGGGCAATGCAGAGAATTGATAATGGGTTGAACCTGCAAGAAATCTGAGGTATCTTCTGCAATTTTGTCTGATTGGGACATGCAGGTATGCCTCCTTGAGGTCCAATGTTACCAGCCAAGACTCCTTGCCCAGCATGGGAAGAAGCTGCTGTAATGTGAGCATCTTGAATTTTGGTACGAGTAAAAATGTGTTTAGGATGGATAGGTCCAAAATAGGTCTCCAATCTTTTCCCTTCCTTGGTACCAGGAATAGTCTGGAATAAAAACCTTGACCTTGTTCTTGAGTAGGTACCTCTTGAATAGCTTTCATGTCCATGAGATCTGAAATTTGTCTTTGTGCCTCTGCCCTTTGATTGTGAGGCAGGTTTGGCATGCCTCTCATTTTTGGTAGGGTGTGAAAATGGAATCTGTAGCCTCTGTTTATAATGTCCAGGATCCATTTGTCTTTTGTGACAATATGCCAATTTTTCGAAAATAATGCCAGTTTTCCGCCTCAGGGTGCTGCCATTTGAGCCTTGCTTGGCATGCAAAGGGGAAAGTCATTGGGCTTGCTTTCTGAATGGCTGCAAACTATCCTCACCACCTCTTTGTGTAGGAGCTTGCCATTGTCTGCCTCTAAACTATCCTTGAGATTGCTCTCTGCCCCTCGGGCGCCTGTATCTACCTCTTTGGGGTCTGTCCGTGGCTGGAAAGGACCAATTTTTGGAAGGCCAATTTCTACTGAAACATGGAGGTTGTACCTGTAGAAAATCTTTCACTGTTTGCATTGATTTAGCCTTTTCCTCCATTTTCTTTAATACCTCCTCAGCTTTAACACCAAATAATACATCCTTTTGTAGAGGGGCATCTAGTAATTTAGCTTTGACATGATCTGGTAAGGTTTGCTCCTTGAGCCAGGCATTTCTACGTCTGACTGATCCTGTAACGGCAGCTCTACATGAGGCCTCTAGAGCATCAAAACCACATTGCAAGGTATGTTTACCCACTTGTTCTGCACTATGCATCAAATCCTGCAACTCCTTCAAGTCTGGTTGTTCAGGTTGTGACATTTTGCTTCTCAACTGATAACAGAAACTGTTGGTACTTTAACATATGGAACTGGCAGTTTAATGCCCTCATGGTTAAGGTGGCTGAGGTGTATACCTTTTTTCCCCACCTTTCTAAAGATCTGGAATCTCTCTCGGAAGGTAATGGATTTTTAGCAGTGGAGGCCTTAATTCCCTTGGGGCCCTGTGAGATAGTTTCTGGGTCAGCCGCATTGGTTTTGTATAAAAATTGGTGTGAGTCAGGAACCCGGTAGTACCTGTCAGGCTTGACTGGGGCTGGAGGTAAAGAGTCCGGGTTAAGGCAGGCCTCCGAATACACATCATCTAGTATGTCTAAGACAGGAGGTATAGCCAGAGGCCTGTGCTGAGGTAGCAAGAGAAAATCCCTAAGCCTTTTCTTGGAATCTGAGTACTCTTGGCCTTCCCAGTGGAAGTGTTCCCTTAAGGTATGCAAGGTTTCCCCAAATGAGTAATCCTCGGGGGGACAGAGGGAATGGACTCCTCTGCATCAGAATCTTCAAAAGGGGAGTAAGAATGTTCCTGTTCATCAGAGTACTCTGAAATAATGGAGGCCTGGTCAGAGGAGGGGGATTCTTCCTCCACTCTGGGCCTTTTTTCCGGGGGGGGGGGGGGTTGAGAACCCCTGATAAGAGTAATTAAATCCTCAGCCATTTTAAGCATCTGTTTTTTAGGCATGGGGCCTGCAGAAGGGCCCTGTGTAGCTTGTCTCTTAGAATGCATGGCTGCTTTAGACTTAGTGAAAGCCTTGATGGAAAAAGAAGAGGAAGGTCTGAAGACACCTTGAGAGGAGGCAGACCTGTCTACATTTTGAGTTTCACCATAAGAGTGGCTTCGGTATCTGTAGTCGGGGTGTGGGCCGAGGAGCCTGCGACCTCGGGCACAGTAGACACCGCCAATGAAGTGTCGTCGGTAGGCAGGGGCTGCGTAGGTGCCTCGCTGAGAACCGGACCACCTGTAGTCGGCTTTGGCGTGGTGTCGGTAGAGGCCGCGGACCTCGTGTGTCGGTCCTTATCTTTGCGTTTTTTTAGACAAAACTGGAGTCGGAGTATCTGACGACATAATGTAGTTAAATTTTTTGCCAAAATAGTGCTGGGCGAACTCCGCCCGACGCTTAATTGTGCGTTTGTTGAATGTAGCACAAAAACGACAGACCGAGACGTCATGGTCTGGGCCTAAGCAAGGAATGCAGAGGGAATGAAAATCCTTATGCGGTATTTGCTTCCCACATGAAATACAATTATTAACTTTGTCTGACATCGGTCTGAGGCAAGAAAAGTTTCCCCAACAGGGTACTTAGCTTTCAAGAAGACTTTGGTTGCAAAATTTTCGTAATTTCAGGAGCTGGCCGACCGGCACTTGCGAACTACTTCTGCTTCTGGCACTGCGCAGCAAGAAAGACTGAAGAAAATGGTGTCAGCTGGTTCTTTTATACCCCTGTCGCACTGACGTCAGGGAAGAAGCGACGACAACCGACGCCGGACCTAGACTTTGGAATTCGGCCGACCGAGGACCCGCCTGACGGCAGGAGAACCCCATCTGTTATGACTGCAGCTGTATGCACGATGAACATCTAAACCACACAAAGACTTTTTTTTTCATCACAGAAGAGAAAAATAGTTATGCACTTACCATAACTTGGCATCTGTGTTATCCTGTGCCATTATTCCTCACACTAGCGTCTTGGATGCGACATCAGATCCAAGCCAGCAAACTTTAGCTTAGACAGATCCAAGGTTCAATTGCCTTCCTCCCGCATAATCCCCTGCTGCCCTCTAACACCTCAGAGTTTGTTGACCGTCACCATCACTACAGCCAAAAAGGTAGAAAAAGAAGAGATAGCCCTAGATCCCACAACAGTCCAGCTTCCTCACAGACCCAAAAAGGAAGGGGAATGGCGGGAGGGAAATGTGAGGAATAATGACAAAGGATAACACAGATGCCAAGTTATGGTAAGTACATAACTATCTGATGTTATCAATGTCATTATTCCTCACAGTAGGGTCAGAGTCCCACCTACTATATACCCTGGATGGCCTTCAGGAAGGACATGTTGAAGCACTGTGGAACCAAAGGCCTCAAGGAAGGATATGATGAAGCACTGTGGAACCAAAGGAAGCTCTGTTCCTGGAAACCAAATCCAGTTTGTAATGTGATATAAAGGTGTGAAGATTAGACCAAGTGGCGGCAGCAGCACAAATACCGTCAATGGAGAGTCTGGCCAATAAAGCTGAAGAAATAGCCATAGACCTGGTAGAATGAGCTCTAACCTTTCCTGGAAATGCAGTATGCTTGTTGGTAGACAGTGGAGATGCAGCTGGAGATCCATTTAGATACCATCACTTTAGAAACTGGAAGGCCACACCTGTTTGGAGAAAACACCACAAAGAGCTGGTCTGATTTGCGAAACTCCTTAGTACTATGCAGATACTATGCCTGTGTCCATCTAATAGTATGCAGAATGCACTCTTTTATTGGAATAATGGGAAAAGAAAACTGGTAGCTGAATAGATTGACCCAGATTGGATTCAGTGAAAATCTTGGGCAAAAAGTATGGATTTGTTCTGTGAGACACACTGTCTTTGTGAAAAACCATAAACAGGGAAGCAATTGAAAGGGCTTGAAGCTTGGACACGCTCTTAGCCAAAGTTATGGCTACTAGGAATGTCGTTTTCCATGACAATAATTTGAAATCACAAGAGCTAGAAGGTTCAAAGGGGCTCTAAATCAGAGATTGCAGCATTAAGGTTAAGTCCCAAGGAAGTGAAGGATCCTTAACGGGCAAGTCTTAGATGGAAGATGCCTTTCATGAAGGCTTTACAGAGTCTGGAAATGAACATAGGTTAAACTGGAAATCGCAGGCAACTGAAGCTTTATAGTAGAAAACAAAAGTTATGTACTTATCATAACGTTTCATGTTTGTAGTCCATCTCGCCTACATTCTTGCTGGATAGGTTCGGAGCAGATATTCGGCTCCGACTCGGCCGATACTAAAGCTTGAGAGCTTTTACTGGCTCGAGGCTAACCCCTATCCCATGCTGCCTCACAGCAATTCCCCAGATCTTGTTTGCAAGAATGCAATAAGTACCCAATAGCTTATGAACTATCAAAAACTGTGTACATACAGACAAAACAATGTGTAGCATTATCCATGTCAGGTGGACAACTACAACCAGGTCTGTTGGATGGGACAGTGTCCCTAGCACCTTTATCCCGGTTGGTTCAAGCGAAGAGACTCTTCAGCACAGTGGACCCAAAGTACGACCTGTCCCGGGAGGCAAAATTCAATTTGTAATGAGTGACAAATGTATGTAGTCTTGTCCAAGTATCTGCTGTACAAATAGCATCAGTTAGGACCTAAAGGCACATGACGTAGACACTGCCCTTGTAGAGTGGCCTTTTACTTTGTTAGATAACTGCTTGCCAGCAGTCTGATAAGAAAGGAAAAGCTACCTGAAAGCCATTCTGAAAGGGTAGCCTTAGAAAAGTACAGTTTTGTACCTACCATAAATGTAGATGTCCGAACTGGATAGCATCTGCAGTCATAACAAATGGGTTGTCCTGTCGTCAGGCAGCCCTTCGGTCGGCCGGATTCCAAAGTCGGTCCGCTTCGCTGATGTCGCACTTCACCCGACGTCATCTCTGCTGGTCTTCGGGTATAAAGGCATCAGCCGACGCCATTTTCCTCAGTGTTTCTTGCCCCAGATGCCAATTGCCCTCTTGGAAAGCTAAATTTTGGATAAATGCCAATGTTTCCAAAATAGTAGAAGGCAAACACAAAAATAAACATGTATGTACATATATACAAACAAATACACCATAAGAGACTCCCCAGCTAGCTATTAGGAGGGTAAATACCCTAGAGTACCGCAGAGGGAAGGAGGGAGGGTAATCTGACTGCAGATGCTATCCAGTTCGGACATCTACATTTATGGTAGGTACAAAACTGTACTACGTCCTTCATGGATGCATCTGCAGTCATAACAAATGGGTAGAATACCATAGCCAAACTAGGGGAGGAGGAATAATAATTATGGTGTAGTCAGGATCCCTTGCAGAACAGCAGTGGCAAACCCTGCTCGGGATCTAGAATATAGAGGTAAATTATAATGCTTGGCAAATGTATGCACGGAGGTCCAAGTAGCCGCCTCAATAATGTCCTTGGTTGCCACTCCTCTTAAGAAAGCTGTGGTAGTGGCTGTAGCCCTTGTAGAATGAGGTCTTATGTTCTGTGGAATTGGTTTTCCATGGTAGGAGTAACAGAATCTTATGCAATTTCCTATCCATTTGGAGATTGTCTGTTTGGAAATTGCTTTTCCTTCCCTTCCTGTTGCATAGGCTACAAAGAGCTGGTCAGTTTTTCCGTTACCTTTGGTTCTGTCCAGGTAGTAGCGTAACTGTCTATGTACATCCAAGGTATGCATTATTCTTTCACCTCTGTTTTGTGGATTGGGAAAGAAGGTAGGTAGGTGGATTGCCTGGTTTAAAGACACTCTGGATACCACCTTAGGCATAAATGTAGGATTAGTTCTCATGGACACCCTATCTTGAATCTGAGAAATCTTGTCCCTGCCATTGGAATTGTTCTCTCATGGCATGTAAGGTTTCCCCAAAGGAGAATTCCTCTGGTGGAGAGGCAGCTGGAATGGATTCTTCAGCATCTGAATCTTCATAATTGGAAAAAGGAGCCTCTGGCTGGTCTGTAATGTCTGAGTCATCCGCAGAATCATCAGAGGACACAGGCTCGGGGGGCTCTGCTCTAGGTCTCTTTTCTGGGGGCTGAGAGGCCCTGTCTGGGTGAGATTGGGATCCCCTAATTAAGGATATTAAATCTTCTGCCAGAGTAAGCATTTGTGAACTAGAAGTGGGCCTGAGTGAGGGTGGTTTAACAGGCACTGATTTAGCTGATTTGGCTGCTTTAGCCCTGGCAAAGGCCTTAATAGACATGGCTGCAGGAGGCCTAGCAGCACCACGTGCTGGGGCAGAGATATCCAAAGGGATGGTGTCTGATAGATCAGTAGGAGCCACAGTTGTAGGCAAAATTTCTGAGGCTGATTCAGGTAAGGTAGCAGGAGCCTCAGTAGTAGTCATGGATTCGCTGAAGATTGACCAGTTTTCGGTTTCGCCAAACCGAGACACTCAGCTTGCTTAACCGTGGTTTCGCCGAAACCGGACCGCGAGTGTCGGTCTTTTCTTTGCGTTTTTAACAATTTGGGTAGTCGGAGGATCCGCGGCATAATGTACGCAAAATCTGAGCCGAAAACTGTTCAGCAAACTCCGACGGCCTAAGCGTTCGTCGGTTGAAGGAAGCACAGACCGAACAGGCTGCTACGTCATGGTCTGGGCCTAAGCAAGGCAAACAGTAAGAGTGGAAATCTTTATGAGGTATTTGTTTCCCACAAGTTAAACAGTTATTGACTTTTTCTGACATCGGCTGAGGCAAGAAAGATTCCCCAACGGGGTACTTAGCTTTTAGAAGTCTTCGAAGTAGTATTCGGTAGTAGTAATCTCTGGATCTGACCGACTGGCACTTGCGAACAGCTTCTGGTTCGGGCGCCACGCGGCAAGAAAGACTGAGGAAAATGGCGTCGGCTGATGCCTTTATACCCGAAGACCAGCAGAGATGACGTCGGGTGAAGTGCGACATCAGCCGAAGCCGGACCCGGACTTTGGAATCCGGCCGACCAAAGGGCTGCCTGACGACAGGACAACCCATTTGTTATGACTGCAGATGCATCCATGAAGGACATCAGGCAAGGCTTTATTTTTGTCTGAAAAAGAAACAAATAATTGATCTGATTTTCTGAATTCTTTGGTTCTGTCTAGATAAAACCTGAGGATTCTGTGAACGTCTAACTGGTGTAGTCTGTATTCAGATTTATTAGAATGATTTGGGAAAAACACTAGTAGCTCAACAGTAGTGTTAAGATTATGATCTGAGCATACCTTGGAAAGAAAGGAAGGGTTTGTCCTGAGTGAGACTCTATCCTTGTGGAAAACAATGTAAGGAGTTTGAATAGTAAGAGCTTGCAGTTCTGAGACTCTCCTAGCAGAGGTTATGGCTACTAAGAATAGTGTTTTCCAAGATAATTTCAGATCCGATGAAGAAGAGGGCTCAAAGGGTGCAGAAATTAAGGATGTCAGAACTAAGTTTAGGTCCAGGTTTCTGGTGGTTGCTTGATTGGAGGCCTGAGAAGGAGAACTCCCTTCAAAAAGGTTTTGCACAAAGAGTGGGACATGATGGGATTTCCCATGAAGCCAAAATGGTTATTAGAAATGGCAGTTAACTGAATTCTGACTGTAGCGGCTACAGCTCCTTCATGAAAAATGGACGCAAGGAAGGACAAATAGATTATATAGGAGCTGTATAGGGATCTAAGCCTTGGTTTACAGTCCAAATAGAGAACTTTTTTCCATTTGCTGGAGTACAACTTCTGAGTGGAAGGCTTATGGGAAGAAATCAGAATGTGTTTGACTGAAGGTGAGAGGGAAATGCACCTGGCTACTCGCGGAACTGGAGCAGCCATGCTGTCAATTTTAGGGTGTGGATGGTTGGATGGAACTGCCCCGATTGATGAATCAGGAGGTCTGGAGATGGTTCCAGAATCCATGGTTCCTCCAACAGGTAGGGCCACAGGAAGGGAAAAGTACAGTTTTGTACCTACCATAAATGTAGATGTCCGAACAGGATAGCATCTGCAGTCATAACAAATGGGTTGTCCTGTCGTCAGGCAGCCCTTCGGTCGGCCGGATTCCAAAGTCTGGGTCCGGCCGCTGATGTCGCACTTCACCCGACGTCATCTCTGCTGGTCTTCGGGTATAAAGGCATCAGCCGACGCCATTTTCCTCAGTGTTTCTTGCCCCAGATGCCAGTTGCCCTCTTGGAAAGCTAAATTTTGGATAAATGCCAATGTTTCCAAAAAGTCGAAGGCAAACACAAAAATAAGCATGTATGTACATATATACAAACAAATACACCATAAGAGACTCCCCCCTAGCTAGCTATTAGGAGGGTAAATACCCTAGGAGTACCACAGAGGGGAAGGAGGGTGGGTAATCCTGACTGCAGATGCTATCCAGTTCGGACATCTACATTTATGGTAGGTACAAAACTGTACTATGTCCTTCAAGGATGCATCTGCAGTCATAACAAATGGGTAGAATACCATAGCCAAACTAGGGGTGGAGGAAGAAAAATTATGGTGTAGTTAGGATCCCTTGCAGTACAGCCGTGGCAAACCCTGCTCGGGATCTAGAGTATAGAGGTAGATTATAATGCTTGGCAAATGTATGCACGGAGGTCCAAGTAGCCGCCTCAATAATGTCCTTGGTTGCCACTCCTCATAAGAAAGCTGTGGTAGTGGCTGTTGCCCTTGTAGAATGAGGTCTTATGTTCTGTGGAATTGGTTTTCCATGGTAGGAGTAACAGAATCTTATGCAATTTCCTATCCATTTAGAGATTGTCTGTTTGGAAATTGCTTTTCCTTCCCTTCCTGTTGCATAGGCTACTAAAAGCTGGTCAGTTTTTCTGTTACCTTTGGTTCTGTCCAGGTAGTAGTGTAACTGTCTATGTACATCCAAGGTATGCAGCAGTCTTTCCCCCCTGTTCTGTGGGTTGGGAAAGAAGGTAGGTAGGTGGATTGCCTGGTTTAAAGACACTCTGGATACCACCTTAGACATAAATGTAGGATTAGTTCTCATGGACACCCTATCTTGATGGAAGATTAGGAAGGGTTGTACTGCCATTAAGGCCTGTAGTTCCGAAACCCTCCTTGCTGAAGTAATTGCCAGTAGGAAAGCAGTTTTCCATGATAGGTGTTGAAGATCTGCTGTTGCTGCTGGTTCAAATGGAGGGAGTGTTAATTTTCTAGCACAAAGTTCAAGTCCCATGGTGGTAGTGGTGGTTTCTTAGGAGTCTTTACATTCTTGGTCCCTCTGACTGACTGCCTGAGTAGAGGATGAAAAGACAGGTGGATCAAGCTGTACTCTGCTGAAATAGCTGATGCATGTATCTTGATGGAGGAATAGGACAGGCCTGTATGTAGAAGCTCTGCCAAGTACTCCAGGATGTTAGCAATATCTATGTTCGACACATCTTTTCCTCTTTCAGCACTCCAAATGACAAACCTTTTCCATTTTCCTGCATAGTTCCTTCTTGTTGAAGGTCTGCGTGCTTCAAGGATAATGTCTTTAACCCTTTGGGATAGGTCTGGGTTAGATGCTGCTATGTGATGTTCCAGGCAGTCAGTTGCAAGGTTTTTAGGTTTGGGTGCATGATGTTGTAGTTGTTCTGAGTTAACATCAAAGGCATCAGGGGTATTGACCACATTCTCCACCGAGACATGCTCCTCAGCAATGGATACCAGTGTTGTCTTGGCCAATTCGGAGCTATCAGGATTATCCTTGGGCATTCCTCTCTGATTCTCAGTAGTACCTTGTGCATCAAAGGAAGAGGTGGAAATGCATATGCTGTCAGGCCTTTCCAACTGAAGGATAGAGAGTCCACCTTCCATGCAAGTGGGTGGTATGTCCTTGTGCAGAATTTTTCAGCTGGTGATTGAGTGGGGATGCGAATAGGTCTATTTGTGGCATTCCCCATTTCTTTGTGATGGCCTTGAAGATGTCCGGGTGTAGCATCCATTCGTGAGCATCCGAGGTGGTTCTGCTTAACATGTCTGCTAGGGTGTTTTCTTTTCCCGGCACAAATATTGCCTGTAACTGGATGTTGTAGCTCAGAGTCATATTCCAAAGGTCCAGAGTCATTCTGCATAGTGGGTATGAATGAGTGCCTCCCTGTTTGTTGATGTACCACATGACTGTGGTGTTGTCTGTCCTTATCATTAAATGGCCTTCTTTGAGGAATGGTCTGAATTTCTGGATTGCTAGTTTTACTGCCAGCATTTCTTTTTGGTTTATGTGCAGGTGCAGCTGGTCTTGAGTCCACAATCCTTGTATGCATTTGTCCAACATGTGTGCCCCCCAGCCTAGGTCTGAGGCGTCTGTTGTGATGGTTTGGCTTGCTTGAAAGTTGTGGAAGGGTAAGCCTGGGTTTGACTGGCATGCTTGAGCCCACCATAGGAACTCCTGTTTCAGGCATGGGATTAGTGGGATTTGGTTTCTAAGCTGTGCCTGTGTTGAGACCATAAATTCTTTAGGTACCACTGTAGCTTTCTCATATGCAGTCTGGCATGTGGGACCAAGATTATGCATGATGCCATGAAGCCCAAGGCCTGCAGTACTTTTCTTGCTGTTAGTTTGTTCTGCTTTGTTAATGCCAAGAAGTAAAGAGGGAGTTGTTTTTGTTTTTCTGCCGTTAGGAATGCCATTTGTTTTACTGTGTTCAATTCCGCACCCAAGAATGTTCTTGTTTGGGATGGTATCAGTCTTGACTTTTGTAAATTGACTGTGTATCCCAGGGCTTGTAGTAAGCAAATGACTCTTTGTAAATCTGTTGTCAGCTTGCTTTTGTTGTCCGCTTGTAACAGGCAGTCGTCCAGGTATGGATAAATTTGGATTCCCTGTAGCCTGCAGTGAGCGATTACTGATGCCAGGCATTTTGTGAATACTCTAGGCGCAGTAGATAAGCCAAAGGGCAATGCTGAGAATTGATAATGATCTGATCCTGCAAGAAATCTGAGGTATCTTCTGCAATTTGGTCGTATGGGGACGTGCAGGTATGCCTCCTTGAGATCTAGAGTTACCAGCCAACACTCCTTGCCCAGCATGGGAAGAAGTTGCTGTAGGGTCAGCATTTTGAATTTTGGGACAATGATGTATGTGTTTAAGACGGACAGGTCGAGAATAGGTCTCCAACTTTTCTCTTTCCTTGGTACTAGGAAGAGTCTGGAGTAGAATCCTTTGCCCTGTTCTGTTATACGTACTCTTTCCACAGCTCTCATCTTTGTTAATTCCGCTATCTGCTTTAGAACTTCTGTTTTTTGTTTTGGAGGTAGGTTTGGCATTCCTCTTTTTACTGGTAAGGTGTGGAAGTGGAACCTGTAGCCTTGGTCTATGGTTTGCAAAATCCACTTGTCTTTTGTGATATAGTGCCAATTTTTTGAAAATATGGCTAACTTTCCGCCTAAAGGTGCTGCTATTTGCTCCCTGGTAGGCGGTGTCAGAGCCAAGTCACTGTGATTGTCCTGTTGTAGTGGCAGTGGTTGTGTCTGTGCCTCGGTTATTGCCTTGCCACTGTCATCCTCTGTAGGCACCTCCTCTGGATTGATTTCTGCCTCTAGAGCGTCTATTCCTGCCTCTTTGAGATTTTGAGGAGTCTGGAAAGGACCAATTTTGGCAGGCCAGTTCCTGCTAAACCTTGGGGGCTGAACCTGTAAGAAATCCTTAACTGTTTGTACAGATTTTGCCTTCTCTTTCATTTTCTTCATTACTTGCTGAGCAGGTGTACCAAATAGACTGATCTTATCCATAGGAGCATCTAACAGCTTTGCTTTAACATGATCCGGCAAGACCTGTTCTTTCAACCATGCATGCCTTCTTATCACTGTGCCAGTCATGGCTGATCTAAATGAAGCCTCCAGTGCATCATAGCCACATTTTAAAGAATGGTTACTAACCTGTTGGATGTTATTTACCATTTCTAAAACATATTTCTTATCTAAGGAGTCATCAGAGGACAGCTTCTTAGTTAACTGATCAAGCATAAACTCTTGGTATTGGATCATATGAAACTGACAGTTTAAAGCTCTAGCTGAGAGAGTAGCAGAGGTGTAAACTTTTTCCCCATCTCTCTAAGGACCTGGATTCCCTTTCAGAAGGAATAGGGTTTTTTGCTGAGGTCGAGGCTACTGCCTTAGGCCCCTGGGATATAGTCTCAGGATCTGCAAGTGGGGCTTTGTATAGGTGGTGATGAGTGTCTGGCACCCTGTAAAATCTATCTGGTTTGGCAGGGGCTGGAGGTAAAGTATCAGGAGCGGTGCAAACATCATTAAATGCATCATCCACAACAGGCAGTACTGGAGGTATAGCTAAGTGCCTATGTTGTGGTAAGTGCAGAAATGTCCTAAGCCTTTTTCTTGAATCTGAGAAATCTTGTCCCTGCCATTGGAATTGTTCTCTCATGGCATGTAAGGTTTCCCCAAAGGAAAATTCCTCTGCTGGAGAGGCAGATGGAATGGATTCTTCAGCATCTGAATCTTCATAAGTAGAAAAAGGAGCCTCTGGCTGGTCTGTAATGTCTGAGTCATCCGCAGAATCATCAGAGGACACTGGCTCGGGGCTCTGCCCTAGATCTCTTTTCTGGGGGCTGAGAGGCCCTGTCTGGGTGAGATTGGGATCCTCTAATTAAGGATATTAAATCCTCTGCCAGAGTAAGCATTTGTGAACTGGAAGTGGGCCTGTGTGAAGGGGGCTTAACAGGCACTGATTTAACAGTTTTGGCTGCTTTAGCCCTGGCAAAGGCCTTAATAGACATGGCTGCAGGAGGCCTAGCAGCACCACGTGCTGGGGTAGAGACATCCAAAGGGATGGTGTCTGATAAATCACTAGGAACCACAGTAGTAGGCAAAACTTCTGAGGCCGATTCAACTAAGGTAGCAGGAGCCTCAGTAGTAGGCAAGGATTCGGCTGAAGATTGACCGGCTTTCTCGGTTTCGGCCGAAACAGAGACACTCGCGGCTTGCTTAACCGTGGTTTCAGCCGAAACCGCGGACCGCGAGTGTCGGTCTTTTTCTTTGCGTTTAAGAATTTGGGTAGTCGCAGGATCCGCCGGCATGATGTATCCAAAAACTGAGCCGGAAACCTGTTCAGCAAACTCCGACCGGCGCTAAGCGTCGGTTGAAGGAAGCACAGGCGAACAGGCTGCTACGTCGTGGTCTGGGCCTACGCAAGGCAGCCAGTAACAGTGGAAATGTTTATCAGGTATTTGTTTCCCACAAGTTCAACAGTTATTGACTTTTTCTGACATCGGCTGAGGCAAGAAAGAGTCGGCAACGCGGTACTTAGGTGTTAGAAGTCTTCGGGGTAGTATTCGGTAGTAGTAATCTCTGGATCTGACCGACCGGCACTTGCCAACAGCTTCTGCTTGAGCCACGCCGGCAAGAAAGACTGAGGAAAATGGCGTCGGCTGATGCCTTTATACCCGAAGACCAGCAGAGATGACGTCGGGTGAAGTGCGACATCAGCCAAAGCCGGACCCAGACTTTGGAATCCGGCCGACCGAAGGGCTGCCTGACGACAGGACAACCCATTTGTTATGACTGCAGATGCATCCTTGAAGGACATCCAGACTTGACGAGGCCAGTAAGGAGCAATGAGGATCAGGGTGCTCCTCAACTGTTTTGCTTTCTGTATTACCTTCTGGATGAGAGGAAAAGGTGGGAAGACAAAAAAGTCCCGGGGGCCAATCGTGGACTAGAGCATCCCTGGGTGACATTCTCGGATGGAGAATTAGGGCAAAGTAGCTGCTGCATTTGGTGTTCAGGTGTGTGGCGAATAGGTCGCAGCAAGGCTGGCCCCATCTGTGAAAGAACTCTTTAGCTACTTCTGCATTCAGGGACCACTCATGAGGCATCAGAATTGCTCGACTGAGTTTGTCTGCTATCACACTGGATTTCCCTGGTATGTGCATTGCTACCAGAAAGCATCTGTCCATCGCCCATTTCCAAACTCTTAAGGCCTCTCAGCAAAGCGGATAAGATTTGGTTCCCCCCCTTGCTTGTTTTATGTGCCACACGACAGACATGTTGTCTAACTGAATCACAATTGTCCCGGTCAGAAGAGAAAGTACAGTTTTGTACCTACCATAAATGTAGATGTCCGAACTGGATAGCATCTGCAGTCATAACAAATGGGTTGTCCTGTCGTCAGGCAGCCCTTCGGTCGGCCGGATTCCAAAGTCTGGGTCCGCTTCGCTGATGTCGCACTTCACCCGGCGTCATCTCTGCTGGTCTCGGTATAAAGGCATCAGCCGACGCCATTTTCCTCAGTGTTTCTTGCCCCAGATGCCAATTGCCCTCTTGGAAGGCTAAATTTTGGATAAATGCCAATGTTTCCAAAAATGTACAAGGCAAACACAAAAAATAAGCATGTATGTACATATATACAAACAAATACACCATAAGAGACTCCCCCCCCCCCCAGCTAGCTATTAGGAGGGTAAATACCCTAGGAGTACCACAGAGGGGCAGGAGGGTGGGTAATCCTGACTGCAGATGCTATCCAGTTCGGACATCTACATTTATGGTAGGTACAAAACTGTACTATGTCCTTCATGGATGCATCTGCAGTCATAACAAATGGGTAGAATACCATAGCCAAACTAGGGGTGGAGGAAGAAAAATTATGGTGTAGTTAGGATCCCTTGCAGTACAGCAGTGGCAAACCCTGCTCGGGATCTAGAGTATAGAGGTAAATTATAATGCTTGGCAAATGTATGCACGGAGGTCCAAGTAGCCGCCTCAATAATGTCCTTGGTTGCCACTCCTCGTAAGAAAGCTGTGGTAGTGGCTGTAGCCCTTGTAGAATGAGGTCTTATGTTCTGTGGAATTGGTTTTCCATGGTAGGAGTAACAGAATCTTATGCAATTTCCTATCCATTTGGAGATTGCCTGTTTGGAAATTGCTTTTCCTTCCCTTCCTGTTGCATAGGCTACTAAAAGCTGGTCAGTTTTTCTGTTACTTTTGGTTCTGTCCAGGTAGTAGCGTAACTGTCTATGTACAACCAAGGTATGCAGCAGTCTTTCCCCCCTGTTTTGTGGATTGGGAAAGAAGGTAGGTAGGTGGATTGCCTGGTTTAAAGACACTCTGGATACCACCTTAGGCATAAATGTAGGATTAGTTCTCATGGACACCCTATCTTGATGGAAGATTAGGAAGGGTTGCACTGCCATTAAGGCCTGTAGTTCCGAAACCCTCCTTGCTGAGGTAATTGCCAGTAGGAAAGCAGTTTTCCATGACAGGTGTTGCAGATCTGCTGTTGCTGCTGGTTCAAACGGAGGGAGTGTCAACTTTTCTAGCACAAAGTTAAAGTCCCATGCTGGTAATGGTGGTTTCCTAGGAGGTTTTACATTCTTAATCCCTCTGAGGAACTGCCTGAGTAGAGGATGCGAAAAGACAGGTGGATCGAAGCTGTATTCTGCTGAAATAGCTGATGCATGTATCGTGATGGAGGAATAGGACAGGCCTGTATGTAGAAGCTCTGCCAAGTACTCCAGAATGTTAGCAATATCTATGTTCGACACATCTTTTCCTCTTTCAGTACTCCAAATGACAAACCTTTTCCATTTTCCTGCATAGTTCCTTCTTGTTGAAGGTCTGCGGGCTTCAAGGATAATGTCTTTAACCCTTTGGGAAAGGTCTGGGTTAGTTGCTGCTATGTGATGTTCCAGGCCGTCACCTGCAAGGTTTTTAGGTTTGGATGCATGATGTTGTAGTTGTTCTGGGTTAACATCAAAGGCATCAGGGGTATTGACCACATTCTCTCCCGAGACATGCTCCTCAGCAATGGGTACCAGTGTTGTCTTGGCCAATTCGGAGCTATCAGGATTATCCTTGGACGTTCCTCTTTGATTTTCGGTAGTACCTTGTGCATCAAGGGGAGAGGTGGAAATGCATATGCTGTTAGGCCTTTCCAGCTGAAGGATAGAGAGTCCACCTTCCATGCAAGTGGGTGGAATGTCCTTGTGCAGAATTTTTTGAGCTGGTGATTGAGTGGGGAAGCGAATAGATCTATTTGTGGCATTCCCCATTTCTTTGTGATGGCCTTGAAGATGTCCGGGTGCAGCATCCATTCGTGAGCATCCGAGATGGTTCTGCTTAACATGTCTGCTAGGGTGTTCTCCTTTCCCGGCACAAATATTGCCTGTAACTGGATGTTGTAGCTGAGAGCCAGATTCCAAAGGTCCAAAGTCATTCTGCATAGGGGGTATGAATGAGTGCCTCCCTGTTTGTTGATGTACCACATGACTGTGGTGTTGTCTGTCCTTATCATCAAATGGCCTTCTTTGAGGAATGGTCTGAATTTTTGGATTGCCAGTTTTACTGCCAGCATTTCTTTTTGGTTTATGTGCAGGTGCAGCTGGTCTTGAGTCCACAATCCTTGTATGCATTTGTCCAGCATGTGCGCCCCCCATCCTAGGTCTGAGGCGTCCGTTGTGATGGTTTGGCTTGCTTTGCTCGAAAGTTGTGGAAGGGTAAGCCTGGGTTTGCCTGGCATGCTTAAGCCCACCATAGGAACTCCTGTTTTAGGCATGGGATTAGTGGGATTTCTGTTTCTAAGCTGTGCCTGTGCTGAGACCATAAATTCTTTAGGTACCACTGTAGCTTTCTCATATGCAGTCTGGCATGTGGGACCAAGATTATGCATGATGCCATGAAGCCCAAGGCCTGCAGAACTTTTCTTGCTGTTAGTTTGTTCTGCTTTGTTAATGCCAAGAAGTAAAGAGAGGAGATCTTTTGTTTTTCTGCAGTTAGGAATGCCATTTGTTTTACTGTGTCCAATTCAGCCCAAGAATGTTCTTGTTTGGGATGGTATCAGCCTTGACTTTTGTAAATTGACTGTGTATCCCAGGGCTTGTAGCAAGTAAATGACCCTTTGTAAATCTGTTGTCAGCTTGCTTTTGTTGTCCGCTTGTAACAGGCAGTCGTCCAGGTATGGGTAAATTTGGATTCCCTGTAGTCTGCAGTGAGCGATTACTGATGCCAGGCATTTTGTGAATACTCTGGGCGCAGTAGATAAGCCAAAGGGCAATGCTGAGAATTGATAATGCTCTGATCCTGCAAGAAATCTGAGGTATCTTCTGCAATTTGGTCGAATGGGGGTGCAGGTATGCCTCCTTGAGATCTAGAGTTACCAGCCAACACTCCTTGCCCAGCAAGGGAAGAAGTTGCTGTAGGGTCAGCATTTTGAATTTCGGGACAATGATGTATGTGTTTAAGACGGACAGGTCGAGAATAGGTCTCCAACTTTTCTCTTTTCTTGGTACTAGGAAGAGTCTGGAGTAGAATCCTTTGCCCTGTTCTGTTATTGGTACTCTTTCCACAGCTCTCATCTTTGTTAATTCCGCTATCTGCTGTAGAGCTTTTATTTTTTGATTTGGAGGTAGGTTTGGCATTCCTCTTTTTACTGGTAAGGTGTGGAAGTGGAACGGTAGCCTTGGTCTATGGTTTGCAAAATCCACTTGTCTTTTGTGATATAGTGCCAATTTTTCGAAAATAAGGCTAACTTTCCGCCTAAAGGTGCTGCTATTTGCTCCCTGGTAGGCGGTGTCAGGGCCAAGTCACTGTGATTGTCCTGTTGCAGTGGCAGTGGTTGTGTCTGTGCCTCGGTTATTGCCTTGCCACTGTCGTCCTCTGTAGGCACCTCCTCTGGATTGATTTCTGCCTCTAGAGCGTCTATTCCTGGCCCTTTGGGATCTTGTGGAGTCAGGAAAGGACCAATTTTTGGCAGGCCAGTTCCTGCTAAACCTTGGGGGCTGAACCTGTAAGAAATCTTTAACTGTTTGTACAGATTTTGCCTTTTCTTCCATTTTCTTCATTACTTGCTGGGCAGGTGTACCAAATAGACTGGCCTTATCCATAGGAGCATCTAATAGCTTTGCTTTAACATGATCCGGTAAGACCTGTTCTTTCAACCATGCATGCCTTCTTATCACTGTGCCAGTCATGGCTGATCTAAATGAAGCCTCCAGTGCATCATAGCCACATTTTAAGGAATATTTACTAACCTGTTGGATGTTATTCACCATTTCTAATACATATTTCTTATCTAAGGGTTCATCAGAGGACAGTTTTTTAGTTAACTGATCAAGCATAAACTCTTGGTATTGGATCATATGAAACTGACAGTTTAAAGCTCTAGCTGAGAGTAGCAGAGGTGTAAACTTTTTTCCCCCCATCTCTCTAAGGACCTGGATTCCCTTTCAGAAGGAATAGGGTTTTTTGCTGTGGTCGAGGCTACTGCCTTAGGCCCCTGGGATATAGTTTCAGGATCTGCAAGTGGGGCCTTGTATAGGTGGTGATGAGTGTCTGGCACCCTGTAAAATCTATCTGGTTTGGCAGGGGCTGGAGGTAAAGAATCAGGAGCAGTGCAAACATCATTAAATGCATCATCCACAACAGGCAGTACAGGAGGTATAGCTAAGGGCCTATGTTGTGGTAAGTGCAGAAAAGTCCTAAGCCTTTTTCTTGAATCTGAAAAATCTTGTCCCTGCCATTGGAATTGTTCTCTCATGGCATGTAAGGTTTCCCCAAGGAAAATTCCTCTGGTGGAGAGGCAGCTGGAATGGATTCTTCAGCATCGGAATCTTCATAAGTAGAAAAAGGAGCCTCTGGCTGGTCTGTAATGTCTGAGTCATCCGCAGAATCATCAGAGGACACTGGCTCGGGGGGCTCTGCTCTAGGTCTCTTTTCCGGTGGCTGAGAGGCCCTGTCTGGGTGAGATTGGGATCCCCTAATTAAGGATATTAAATCTTCTGCCAGAGTAAGCATTTGTGAACTTGAAGAGGGCCTGTGTGAAGGGGGCTTAACAGGCACTGATTTAGCAGATTTGGCTGCTTTAGCCCTGGCAAAGGCCTTAATAGACATGGCTGCAGGAGGCCTAGCAGCACCACGTGCTGGGGTAGAGACATCCAAAGGGATGGTGTCTGATAAATCACTAGGAACCACAGTTGTAGGCAAAATTTCTGAGGCCGATTCAACTAAGGTAGCAGGAGCCTCAGTAGTAGTCATGGATTCGCTGAAGATTGACCGGTTTTCTCGGTTTCGCGAAACCGAGACACTCGGCTTGCTTAACCGTGGTTTCGGCGAAACCGCGGACCGCGAGTGTCGGTCTTTTCTTTGCGTTTTAACAATTTGGGTAGTCGGAGGATCCGACGGCATAATGTACGCAAAATCTGAGCGAAAAACTGTTCAGCGAACTCCGACCGGCCTAAGCGTTGTCGGTTGAAGGAAGCACAGGCCGAACAGGCTGCTACGTGTGGTCTGGGCCTAAGCAAGGCAGACAGTAAGAGTGGAAATCTTTATGAGGTATTTGTTTCCCACAAGTTAAACAGTTATTGACTTTTTCTGACATCGGCTGAGGCAAGAAAGAGTCCCCAACGCGGTACTTAGCTTTTAGAAGTCTTCGGAGTAGTATTCGGTAGTAGTAATCTCTGATCTGACCGACCGGCACTTGCGAACAGCTTCTGCTTCGGGGGCCACGCGGCAAGAAAGACTGAGGAAAATGGCGTCGGCTGATGCCTTTATACCCGAAGACCAGCAGAGATGACGTCGGGTGAAGTGCGACATCAGCCGAAGCCGGACCCAGACTTTGGAATCCGGCCGACCGAAGGGCTGCCTGACGACAGGACAACCCATTTGTTATGACTGCAGATGCATCCATGAAGGACATCTATGAAGTGCTTGCAACGCATACAGCACTGCTGTCATCTCCAGAACATTGATGTGCAAGTGGCTCTCGTGGGTCTGCCAAGTACCTTGGACAGTCATTCCCAGATAATGCCCTCACCACCCTATTTGAGAAGAGTCCACAGTCAAAACTGCCTTCTCCTGGGGAGGAATAAGTGGACGACCTAAGAGAAGGTGTTCTGTATGCAGCCACCATGTAAGAGCCTTCTTGCAGGCGTTTGTGATAAGAATCTGATGAGACAAGGGAAGATCCTGCATTGACCATTGGGCAAATAGTAGCCACTGAAGTACTCTCATGTGCAGACAGGCTAGAGGAACCAAAAGAATGGAGGAAGCCATAGTCCCTAGAACCTGAAGGACTACCCTGGCTTGAACTTTGTATCTGTTTAGTAAGGATCTGATTTGGTTGTGCAGTGATTCTACTCTTTCTGGTGTTAGTCTTGCTGACATGGTGGTTGAGTTTATTTCTGAGCCCAAGAATACAATGTGCTGCGAAGGAGATAAGGCTGTTTTTTTTTTAGGTTGACTGTGATGCCTAAACTGGGGCACAAGGATAGAGTCTCGTCCCTGGTTCTGATGAGTTGATGCTGGGTAGTAGCAGTGAGGAGCCAGTCATCTAGGTAAGAAACACCTGGAACCCTTGACGTCTCAGGTGAGCTGTTACCACTGCCATGCATTTGGTGAACACACTGGGGGCTGCAGTGAGGCCAAAGGGCAGTGTTCGAACTGAAAATGACTGGCTCCCAGCCGGAAGCGCAAGTGTCTTCTGGAGCGCCTGTCCACTTTGATGTGGTAGTACGTTCTGAAGATCTATTGAGCACATCCCATTGTCTTTCCTGATAAAGGGAAATATCGACTGCAGAGTGATTATTCGGAACTTCGATTTCTTTATGGACTTGAGTCTGCTGAGATCTAGAACTGATCTCCAGTCCCCTGTCTTTTTTGGAACTAAAAAGAATGGAGAGTAAGTTCTGGATCCTATTTGCTCTGTGGGGACTTCTTGGATGACTCTTTTTTGCAACAACGAGATGGCCTCTGATGTTGCACGGTCTAGTTGAATGGGTGGCACGTCTGGTAGAGACCAGTTTACTGGGGGATCGGAAACAAAGGGGATCAGAAAACCTCTGGATATTATGGTCTGTACCCAATGATCTTGTGAAATGTTTAGTCAGGCACTTGGGTATAGCGACAGCCGACCCCCGACTGCCTGCAGAGATGGACAGTCAGGCAACCCTTCAGGGGGTGATTGAAGGGACAATCAGAGAAGGTTTCTCTATCTCACTGGTGTTACGGACCTCCTCTGCCGCGAGGGCGGTGTATTCTATTATACCCTCCCCCTCTGCCTCTAGGAGAGGGTTGACCTTGTGCCGGAGGGAAACCTTTTAGGATTTACGGAACCTCATTTTTCCTCATGTATTATCCATGGGATAGGGTCTAGACGGGAGGGAGAAACAGACTCAGACAGCAGATAAGGTTTTCCCTTCCTGCTCGCACCTGGTCAAGGTCTCTCACCTGAGGTCCAAAAAGAGATGAACCATCAAAGGGGACGTTGGTGAAGGAAGACAAAGGATTCTGTGAAGTTACAAAGACTCATCCAAGAATGTCTCCTGAGAGAGATTCATGCTACAGCTCCGTTGCAGCATACGATATCAGCCTCATTGAGGAGTTCGCTATTGACATAAGGGTGGAGAGCTGCACAGAAACAGTACAGTTTTGTACCTACCATAAATGTAGATGTCCGAACTGGATAGCATCTGCAGTCATAACAAGTGGGTTGTCCTGTCGTCAGGCAGCCCTGCAGTCGGCCGGATTCCAAAGTCCGGGTCCGGCTTCGGCTGATGTCGCACTCCACCCGACGTCATCTCTGCTGGTCTTCGGGTATAAAAGCATCAGCCGACGCCATTTTCCTCAGTGTTTCTTGCCCCAGATGCCAGTAGCCCTCTTGCAGGGTAAAATTTGGATAGATGCCAATGTTTCCAAATAGATAGAGGTAAACACAACAATAAACATATATGTACATATATACAAACAAATACACCATAGAAGACTCCCCCCCCAACAGCTAGCTATTAGGAGGGTAAACACCCTAGGAGTACCACAGAGGGGAAGGAGGGAGGGTATGCAGATGCTATCCAGTTCGGACATCTACATTTATGGTAGGTACAAAACTGTACTATGTCCTTCATGGATGCATCTGCAGTCATAACAAGTGGGTAGAATACCATAGCCAACTAGGGGAGGAGGATAAAGGTAGATTATGGTGTGTTTAAGATCCCTTGCAGTACAGCAGTGGCAAACCCTGCTCGGGATCTGGAATAAAGAGGCAAATTATAATGCTTGGCAAATGTATGCACGGAGGTCCAAGTAGCCGCCTCAATAATGTCTTTGGTTGCCACTCCTCGTAAGAAGGCTGTGGTAGTGGCTGTTGCCCTTGTAGAATGAGGTCTTATGTTCTGTGGAATTGGTTTTCCATGGAAGGAGTAACAGTATCGTATGCAATTTCCTATCCATTTGGAGATTGTCTGTTTGGAAATAGCTTTTCCTTCCCTTCCAGTTGCATAGGCTACAAAAAGTTGGTCAGTCTTTCTGCTATTTTTGTTCTGTCCAAGTAGTAGCGTAGCTGTCTATGTACATCCAAGGTATGCAGTATTCTTTCCCTCTGTTTTGTGGGTTGGGAAAGAAGGAAGGTAGGTGGATTGCCTGGTTTAAAGATACTCTGGATACCACCTTAGGCATAAATGTAGGATTAGTCCTCAAGGACACTCTATCTTGGTGGAAGATTAGGAAGGGTTGCACTGCCATTAAGGCCTGTAGTTCTGAAACCCTCCTTGCTGAAGTAATTGCCAGTAGGAAAGCAGTTTTCCATGACAGGTGTTGTAGGTCTGCTGTTGCTGCTGGTTCAAAGGGTGCTAGTGTCAACTTTTCTAGCACAAAGTTTAAGTCCCAAGCTGGTAATGGTGGTTTCCTGGGAGGTTTTACATTCTTGATTCCTCTGAGGAACTGCCTGAGCAAAGGGTGTGAAAAACAGGAGGATCAAAGCTGTATTCTGCTGATATAGCTGATGCATGTATCTTGATGGAGGAGTAGGACAGGCCTGAATGAAGAAGTTCGCCAGATACTCCAGAATGTTAGGCATATCTATGTTTGACACATCTTTTCCTCTTTCGGTACTCCAAATGACAAACCTTTTCCATTTTCCAGCATAGTTCTTTCTTGTTGAAGGTCTGCGTGCTTCAAGAATAATGTCTTTAACTCTTTGGGAAAGTTCTGGATTAGCTGCTGCTATGTGATGTTCCATGCAGTCAGTTGCAGCGTTTTTAGGTTTGGATGTATGATGCTGTAGTTGTTCTGAGTTAACATCAAAGGCATCAGGGGTATTGGCCACATGTTGTTCCGAGACATGCTCTTCAGTAGTGGATACCAATGTTGTCTTGGCCAGTTTGGGGCTATCAGGATTATCCTTGGACGTTCTTCCTTGATCTTTAGTAGTACCTTGTGTATCAGAGGAAGAGGAGGAAATGCATATGCTGTTAGGCCTTTCCAGTTGAAGGAGAGTGAGTCCACTTTCCATGCTAGTGGGTGGAATGTCCTCGTGCAGAATTTTTCGAGCTGGTGGTTGAGAGGTGATGCGAATAGGTCTATTTGTGGCATTCCCATTTCTTTGAGATGGTCTTGAAGATGTCGGTGCAGCTTCCATTCGTGGGCATCCGTGGTTCTGCTTAGTATGTCTGCTAGAGTATTGTCTTTCCAGTACAAATATTGCCTGTAACTGAATGTTGTAGCTGAGTGCCAGGGTCCACAGCTCCAAGGTCATTCTGCATAGGGGGTATGAATGAGTGCCTCCCTGTTTGTTGATGTACCACATGACTGTGGTGTTGTCTGTCCTTATCATCAACTGGCCCTCTTTGAGGAAAGGTTTGAACTTTTGGATTGCCAGTTTTACTGCCAGCATTTCTTTTAGATTGATGTGCAGGTGAATTTGATCCTGTGTCCACAATCCTTGCACGCATTTGTCCAGCATGTGGGCCCCATCCTAGATCTGAAGCGTCTGTTGTGATGGTCTGGCTTGGTTGACATCTGCGGAAGGGCAGGCCTGGGTTTGACTGGCATGCCTGAGCCCACCATAGGAACTCCTGTTTTAAGCATGGAATTAGTGGGATTTCTGTTTCTAGACTGTGTCTGTGTTGGGACCATAAATTCTTTAGGTACCACTGTAGTTTCCTCATATGTAGTCTGGCAAATGGGAGCAAGATTATGCATGATGCCATGAAGCCCAAGGCCTGTAGAAATTTTCTTGCTGTTAACTTGTTCAGTTTTGTTAGTGCCAAGAAGTAAAGAGGAAGTTCTTTTTGTTTTCTGTAGTCAGGAATGCAATTTGTTCTACTGTGTCCATTTCAGCGCCCAACAATATCCTTGTTTGGGATGGTATCAGCCTTGACTTTTGTAAATTGACTGTGTATCCCAGTCCTTGTAGCAAGTAAATGACCCTTTGTAAATCTGTTGTCAGCTTGCTTTTGTTGTCCCCTTGTAGCAGGCAGTCGTCCAGGTATGGGTAAATTTGAATCCCTGTAGTCTGCAATGGCGATTACTGATGCCAGGCATTTTGTGAATACTCTGGGCAGTAGATAAGCCAAAGGGCAATGCTGAGAATTGAAAGTGCTCTGATCCTGCAAGAAATCTGAGGTATCTTCTGCAGATTGGTCGAATTGGGACGTGCAGGTATGCCTCCTTGAGATCTAGAGTTACCAGCCAAGACTCCTTGCCCAGCATGGGAAGAAGTTGCTGTAGGGTCAGCATTTTGAATTTTGGGACAATGATGTATGTATTTAAGGTGGACAGGTCGAGAATTGGTCTCCAACTTTTTTCCTTTCTTGGAACTAGGAATAGTCTGGAGTAGAACCCCTTTCCTTGTTCTGCTGTTGGCACTCTTTCCACAGCTCTCATGTTTGCTAACTCCATTATCTCAGCCTCTGTTTTTTGATGTGGAGGTAGATTTGGCATTCCTCTTTTGACTGGTAAAGTGTGGAAGTGAAACCGGTAACCTTGATCTATGGTTTGTAAAATCCACTTGTCTTTTGTTATGTAGTGCCAGTTCTTTGAAAATAAGGTTAACTTTCCGCCTAGAGGAGCTGCTATTTGTTCCCTGGTAGGCGGATTTAGGATTAAGTCACTGTGGCTGTGCTGATGTAGAGGCAGTGGCTGTGTCTGTGCCTCTGTTGTTACCTTGCCACTGTCGTCCTCTGTAGGCACCTCCTCTGGATTGGGTTCTGCCTCTGGACGTCTATTCCTGCCCCTTTGAAATTTTGCAGAGTCAGGAAAGGACCAATTTTGGCAGGCCAGTTCCTGCTAAACCTTGGGGGTTGGACTTGCAGGAAATCTTTAACAGTTTGAACAGATTTTGCCTTTTCTTCCATTTTCTTCATAATCTGCTGGGCAGGTGTACCAAACAAACTTGTCTTGTCCATAGGAGCATCTAGCAACTTAGCTTTAACATGATCCGGTAAAGCTTGTTCCTTTAACCATGCATGTCTTCTTATCACTGTGCCTGTCATGGCTGATCTAAATGAAGCCTCCAGTGCATCATAGCCACATTTTAAAGAATGGTTGCTAACCTGTTGTATGTTATTTACCATCTCTAATACATATTTCTTATCAAGAGATTCATCAGTAGTTAGCTTTTTAGTTAACTGATCAAGCATAAACTCTTGGTATTGTATCATGTGAAACTGACAGTTTAAAGCTCTAGCTGAGAGAGTAGCTGAAGTGTAGACCTTTTACCCCATCTGTCTAGTGACCTTGCTTCCCTTTCAGAAGGAATAGGGTTTTAGCTGTGGTTGCGGCTACTGCCTTGGGACCCTGGGATATAGTTTCTGGGTCTGCAAGAGGAGCCTTGTAAAGGTGGTGATGAGTATCTGGCACCCTGTAAAATCTGTCTGGTTTGGCAGGGGCTGGGGTAAAGAATCTGGAGCGGAGCAAACATCATTGAAAGCATCATCCACCACAGAGAGAACAGGAGGTATAGCTAAGGGCCTGTGCTGTGGTAGGTGCAGAAAAGTCCTAAGTCTTTTCTGGAGTCTGAAAAATCCTGTTGCTGCCATTGGAACTGTTCTCATGGCATGCAGGGTTTCTCCAAAGGAGAATTCTTCTGGTGGGGAAGCAGCTGGAATGGATTCTTCAGCATCAGAATCTTCAAATTGGAAAAGGAGCCTGAGGCTGGTCAGTTATGTCTGATTCATGAGCAGAATCATCAGAAGACACTGGCTCAGGGGGCTCTGCCCTAGGTCTCTTCTCTGGGGGCTGAGAGGCCCTGTCTGGGTGAGATTGAGATCCTCTAATTAAAGAAATTAAATCTTCTGCCAAAGAAAGCATTTGAGAACTAGAAGAGGGCCTGGATGAGGACGGTTTAACAGGCACTGATTTAGTAGTCTTGGCTGCTTTAGCCCTGGCGAAGGCCTTAATGGACATGGCTGCTGGAGGCCTAGCAGCACCACGTGCTGGGGTAGAGACATCCAAGGGGATGGTATCTGATAAGTCAGTCACCGTAGTGGGTAAAATTTCTGAGGTCGATTCAAGAATTGTAGCAGGGGCCTCAGTTGTAAGAATAGGTTCAGCTGTACTTTGAGCAGTTTTCGGTTTCGCCGAAACCGAGACACTCATGTTTGCTTTGCCGTGGTTTCGCCGAAACCGCGGACCGCGAGTGTCGGTCTTTATCTTTGTGTTTTTGGGGTAGTCGGAGAATCCGGCGACATAATGTACGCAAAATCAGTACCGAAAAACTGTTCTGCAAACTCCGACCGACGCCTAAGCGTTAAAATGGTTGAAAGAGGCACAGGCGAACAGGCTGCTACGTCGTGTGCTGGGCCTAAACAAGGCAGACAGTAGGAGTGGAAATCTTTATGAGGTATTTGTTTCCCACAGGTTAAACAATTGTTAACTTTTTCTGACATCGGCTGAGGCAAGAAAGAGTCCCCAACGGGTACTTAGCTTTAGAAGTCTTGGTAGTATTCGGTAGAAGTAATCTCTGGATCCGACCGACCGGCACTTGCGAACAGCTTCTGCTTCGGGCGCCACGCGGCAAGAAAGACTGAGGAAAATGGCGTCGGCTGATGCTTTTATACCCGAAGACCAGCAGAGATGACGTCGGGTGGAGTGCGACATCAGCGGACCCGGACTTTGGAATCCGGCCGACTGCAGGGCTGCCTGACGACAGGACAACCCACTTGTTATGACTGCAGATGCATCCATGAAGGACATCCTGTCCATGGATCCCAGAGCTACTGAACCCTGAAGGGTATTCTCCCAACTACTTCAGGAGATTCCTCTGAAGTTGAGTGAAATGGGTAAGATAATTCAGTGATCTTAAGAGTAAATGCCGCTGAAGAGAAAGTACGCTTCCCATACCTATCCATCGTCCTGGACTCCTTGTTAGGAGGATGGATATTAGAAGATGTTTCGGACAACTCCTCCTTGGTGTCCGCAGCTACCACCATAGCATCAACGGGGACTCCTTTGGTAAGAAAGGACTTATCTTCTGATGCAGTCATGAATTTATTTGGCCTCCTTGGGACAGGCTCCACTGTGTCTGGGGAGGTCCAGGCTTTCTGCGATATGACTCCTAAGAGCTGGTCACAAGGTGGTGTCACCCAGGAGGTGGAAGATCGGGAACCAAAGGCCTCAAGATACACTGATTCATCCTCAGTAGGATTAGGAGGTCTTTCAGTCATGCCTCTGTCCAGGGATTTCTAGGATGTCAGAAAAAAGAGACATCCTCAGAGGGGGGATCTAGGGGACCCTTCTGATTCCTCCAAATCAGTGTCAGAAGTGACAGACTCAGGTGAGTCAACATGCTTCCTCTTACAAAGTCTCTTCCAAGGGAGCTCTCCAGTGGGATTATTTGGGGACGTCTCGGAAGAAGGGGCACCTCCAATGGGGGCTGCTTGGGTCTCTGGTTCCCTATGCTGTGGGGGTGGCAGGGGAGAAGAGGTTGCTGCCTGCTGCTGGTGGGACACAGGTTCCAAAGGTATGGCTTTTGCAGAGGATAAAGCCCTCTCTATTGCTTCGAAAGCCTTTCCCCACCACTCCAAAGAAGACCTCTGCCCCGAGGAGACAGATGGTTGGCTCCAAAGCAGATGTGGGAACAGAGCTGAGTCGAGTCGAGGCACCGAGAGGGAGGGTTGGTTCTGAAGAAAACCCAGGGTGACTATCCCCCTAGGAGTATACTCGAGAATGTCAGCTCCCAGATCCCTCAGCGCAAGACTAAGCTGCTGATGACACAGTAATCGGTTTGAAGGAAGCAGGGAGGATCCCCGTAACGGACGGATCCAACACCGAAGAACCTGAAGCGATCGGCTCAGAGAGCGAAGCAGTCAGAGGAGGAGCAGTGGTTTGCAAAGTAGTCGGCTCCGAAGCCTTTGGGTCAGGAGGAGCCAATTTCTTTGCCAGAGCTGGATCAGAAAGCAACTTCTTTACAACCCGCTCGATGTCCTCATCTGAGAGTTTCCGGGAGGATCGGGTGGAGAAAGAAGGAGATTTCCTCCTCTCCAAAATAGGAGATCTCAAAGTAGGTGAGACAGGGTCAATGTCAGACAACTATCTCGGTAAAACAAGGTTGCCTCGGCACCGAAGAGACAGACGGTACTGGTAGAGAAGAAGCTGAATCGGAGCCAGAACTCCTTGGCTCTGATGCTTTGGACTTTTTCGACGGCTCCGAAACTGGAACCAAGATTTACGTTTTGGAGTCTTAGGAGCCATCTGACCAAGTTCCAGATGTTCCTGGAAGGAACTGGTCAAAAGACCCCTATCAATTAGTTTATGTTTTCATTCGTTCAAGACCCTGGTACTGAAGGCATGGCAAAAGGTACAGGGGTCTTGCAAGTGAGCTTCACCTAAGCAGTACACACAACCAGTGTGACCGTCTGTCAAAGACATCTTTTGTGAACAAATTTTTTAAACCCCGAAGGGCGATGGTCCTTATGCTCTCTTTCCTTATCCTTAGACATGCTAACAGAAACAAACTATTATCTATCTATACAGAAGACAAGAATACTAACTATCCTAAAACTCCTATCTACTGAGGTAACAATTCCAATAAGAACAGTAAAGATAGAAAGAAGATTCTATTGTTTATTATACAACTTTTTTTTTTTTTTTTGAGAGAGCGAGAGAGAGGAAAGGCCCTCTAACTGAAACGGGCCGTACAATCCTATGGGGGAAAATGGGGGAAAATAGGGGTCAAACACTCAGAACAATCACACAATAAAGCTATTAACTATAAAGAAGTAAAGATGAAGAAAAAAGTTGGAGAAGGGACAAGATTTAGTAAGTAAACCTACTACTTAGCCAACGAGCCAGTAAGGAGACAACCTCAAAGCTTTCACGGCAAACGAGATCTGGGGAATTGCCGTGAGGCACCATGGGATAGGGGTTAGCCTCGAGCCAGTAAAAGCTCTCAAGCTTTAGTATCGGCTGAGCCAGAGCCGAATATCGACTCCGAATCCATCCAGCAAGAATTATGGTGAGATAGGACTACATAACATCTTGCCCGTTCCTGAAAGAGAGAGAAAGTGCAGTTGTGTACACTTACCATAAATGTAAATGTTCGAGTGTATTCACTGTTGCAGTCCTAACAGATGGGTTATCCAGCTTCCTGTAGCCCTCAGTCAGCCGGAATACCAAAGGAAGCAAAAATGATGTCGGTTGTAAAGGACGTCAGGGCGTCCTATACAAAAGGAGGCAGCCGATGTCATTTCCTCAGTCTTTCTTGCCATAACAGTCAGGAGCCCCCAAAAAATAAGGCTTAAACCAAAAAACAATTTGACAAATAAATTAAGCCTGTACCTCAGGAAAAAAGAATAGGAGAGGACTATCAAAGGGGGAAGGAGGGAGGGAAACCAGGACTGCAACAGTGAATACACTCGAACATCTACATTTATGGTAAGTGTACACAACTGTACTATGTTCACCATGTTGCACTGTTGCAGTCCTAACAGATGAGTTTATTACCAAAGCCCTGAAAAAAAAGGGGGGGGGGGAACCAACAGCATCAATGTTGGAGATAATGCCCTGCAACACCGCAGTGGCAAACCCTGCCCTGGCTCTGGAAAACAGAGGCAAATTACAATGCTTTGTGAAGGTGTGAATAGAAGACCATGTAGCAGCCTCCAAAATGTCTTTAGTAGGTACACCCCTTAGAAAGGCTGCAGAAGTGGAAGCCGTTCTAGTAGAGTGGGTCCTAACCCCTTGAGGTGGAGCTTTGCCATGAAAGGAGTAACAAAAAGAAATGCAATTTGCAATCCATTTAGAAATGGTTTGTTTAGAAATGGCCTTGCCCTGGGCTCCAGGGGCAAAACTGACCAATAACTGGGCTAATTTCTGAAGGTCCTTCATCCTGTCCAAGTAAAACCTGAGCTGTCTGTGCACATCAAGAGAATGGAGGATCCTTTCACCTCTATTGCGAGGATTAGGAAAGAAGGTAGGAAGGTGTATGGACTGATTAAGAGTGAGACTGGAAACCACCTTAGGCATAAAGAAGGGATTAGTCCTCAGAGAAACTCTGTCTGCATGGAAAATAAGAAAAAGCTCCACGGCCATCAAAGCTTGCAGCTCCGAAACCCTCCTTGCTGAAGTAATAGCCAAGAGGAAGGCGGTCTTCCAAGAGAGAAACTTTAAATCTGTAGAGGCAGCTGGCTCAAAAGGGGGAAGAGTGAGTTTCTACATAACAAAATTAAGATCCCAGACTGGAGTAGGTGCTCTTCTGGGAGGTTTTAAATTGCAAGCACCTCTAAGAAACATTTTCATCAGGGGATGAGAGAAAATGGGCTGTCCAAGGGAACAATGACCAGAGATAGCTGAAGCATGGATCTTGACAGAGGAAAAAGAAAGACCACCCTGAAGCAAATCAGTCAGGTATTCCAGGATCAGACTCCCTTCTAGCCTGCATCCATTGAGAGAACCTTTCCCATTTGCCAGCCTAAGATTTCCTAGTGCTAGGCCTTCTGGCCTCCCTCAGCACGTCAACCACCTGTTGGGAGAGAAGAGGAAGAAAGGAAAGGAGTCATACAATGTGCCATGCTGCCAAATGAAGAGACTGAAGATAAGGATGTAGAATGTCTCCCTTTCCCTGAACCATAAGATCTGGCTTCAGAGGAAGATGCCAAGGAGTAACATGAGAGAGACTGAGAAGCAGCATATACCAATGCTGTCTGGGCCAGTCCGGAGCTATGAAAATCGTCCTTAGGCGTTCGTCCCTGATCCTCACTAATACTCCGGAAAGAAGAGGGAAAGGAGGGAAGGCGTACACTGACAGCAACGTCCAAGGGAAGGACAGAGCATCGACTTTCCAGGCTCTGCTGTGCTGCTGTCTGGTGCAAAAGAGAGGTAGCAAATTGTTGTCTGGGGAGGAGAAAAGATCCACCTGAGGAGTGCCCCAATGTTGAATGATGCTGTAAAAGACTGCTCTGTTAAGCTGCCACTCATGAGGATCCAGGGTTTGCCTGCTCAAACTGGTCTGCCAAAACAATGAGCCTCCCTGGAAGAAACTGAGCTAGGAGATGCAGGTCCAGGGATGTTGCCATGAACCAAACATTCATGCTTTGTCTGCACAGGGGGTCCCTTCCCTGCTTGTTGATGTACCACATGACCGTGGTGTTGGCTGTTCTGACAAGCAGGGTCCCTGGAGAAAGAAGATGCATGAAGATGCATGAAAGCTAACAATGCCTGCTGAACTGCAATCAACTCTTTTAGATTAATGTGCAGGTGCATCTGCTAAGCGTTCCAACATCCCTGTACGCATCTACTATCCAGGTGTGCTTCCCAGGCGTAGTCCGATGCATCTGTAGTTAGAACTTGAGTGGCAGGAGGTGCCCAAAAAGGCATGCCCTTGTTTTGTAGACAGGCTGATGCCCACCATAGAAACTCTGTCTGCAGACATAGAAGCAGAGGAATCATCATATCCAGGTCCCCTATGTGCTGACACCAAATGTTCTTGAGGTACCACTGCAATTTCCTCATATGCAGTCCTGCAATATGGACTCATGAGAATACAACATGCCATGAATCACAGAGCTTGCAGGTATTTCCTTGCAGGGAGCTGGGACATGTTTGCCAAGTCCTTGAAGTAAACTGAAAGAGTTGTCTGCTTCTCCTGGGTGAGATGTATCATCTGGGCGGCTGGGTTCAGACTCACTCCCAGGAATGTTATCTCCTTGGATGGTACCATTTTCGATTTTTCCACATTGAGAATGTAACCCAGGGAAGACAGAAGAGTCTTTACAAATTCCAGATCCTAATAGCTGTTCCTGAGAATTTGCTTGAGTCGTCCAAGTATGGGTAAATCTGAATTTTCTTTTGCCTGCAAAAGCAATGACTGGGGCCGGGCACTTTGTGAAGACTCTGGGAGCAGTAGATAAAAGGGCGGCACACAGAATTGGTAAAGTTGCTCGCCCACTCTGAAACGAAGGTACTGCCTGCAACTTTCCCTGATAGGAATGTGGAGATAAGGCCATGAATCCTTTTCTAGCAGTGGTAGTAACTGATGCAGAGTGAGCATTTTGCACTTTGGAACCACTAGAAAGGAGTTCAGAATGGAAAGATCCAGGATAGGACACCAGGTGCCTTCATTTTTGGAACTAGGAAAAGCCTGGAATAGAAGCCCTGGCCTACCTGCTGAGCAGGAACAGATTCTATTGCTCCCAGATGAAACAGACAAACTTTGTTTGTCCAGGAATCCCTTGGGAGCTGGAAAGATGCGGAAAGAAAACTTGTGCCCCAGGGACACCATTCTGAGCACCCATTTGTCGTCTGTGATAGTGGCCCAGACATCTGCAAAAAAGGCCAACCTTCCCCCTAAAGGACTCTCCCGGCAAGCAAGAACAGGCAGAAGTTGCAAAAAGTCATTGAGAGTGTTTTGATTGAGATGCAGGCTTGGAGCTTCCTCCTTTAGAAGTGAAGCCTGCCAACGCCTAGACCTTTGAGGGGTAGCCCCCTGCCCCCTAGAAGACCTGTAATCTGTAGTTCTGGAATGGTTCTGACTGCTGGTATCAGGAAAGGTCCAACTCTTGGAAGGGTAATTCCTGCTAAAGCGAGGGGGTTAAACTTGCAGAAATTCCTTAACAGTTTGCATGGACTTGGCCTTATCCTCCATCTTCTTCAGAACCTCCTCTGCTTTGCTGCCAAAAAGACTGTCTTTATGCAAAGGTACATCCAAAAGCTTAGCCTTGAAAGGTTCTGGAAGAGGCTGTTCTCTGTGCCAAGCATGCCTTCTAATAACAGATCCAGTAGCCATAGTCCTGCTGGAGGCCTCAAGGATGTCAAAACCACAATGCAAGGAATGCTTATTGACCAGACAGGCGGAATTCAGAAATTCCTGCGTGTCTTTATTCTCCGCCAAAAGAGGTACACTTGCTATCCTAGACTTAATAGACTCCAAGGTGTGCTGCTGGTACTTCAGCATATGAAATAAACAATTGGTAGCCCTAATAGCTAGGGTGGCAGAAGTAAAAACCTTCTTGCCCCACCTATCTAGGTTCCTAGACTCCCTGTCAGAAGGAACAGGATTTCTGGTAACAGTGGCCTTAACTCCTTTAGGGCCCTGAGAAATAACCTCTGGATCCGCCAACGGATTCCTGAAAAGAAAGAGATGAGAATCAGGAGCTCTGTAGTACCCTGTCAGGTTTCCTGGGAGAAGGAAGAACCGAATTTCGAGACAAGGAATTTTCCAGAAAAACATAATTGACTTCCAACACAGGGGGAATAGCAAGAGACTTGTGCTGAGGTAAATCCAGAAACTCCCTAATCCGTTTCTTGGATTGGGGATAATCCTGACTTTCCCATTTAAAATGTTCCCTGAGGGTATTTAAAGTATCACCAAAGGAGAAATCCTCTGGAGGAGAAGCCGAAGGGATGGACTCCTCTGCATCCAAATCCTCAAAAGGAGAAAAAGCATGAGAAAATTCCTCTTTAGCAGAAATGCTGGAAGAATCAGACCTTGAGCAGGACAAAACCTCAGGGGAAACATTTCTACTCCTTTTAGGAGGAGGAGGAGACTGAGACCCCCCCCCCCCCCAAATAAAAATCAGCAAATCATTAGCCATTTTAACCATTTGGGAGTGAGGGGAATGAGAAGCAGCTGCAGCCTGCCTTTTCACAGGCTTACGAATGGAAGATTTACCTGCAAGCCTGAAGGACTCAGGCGGCCTGGCAACAGCAGAAGTTGCAGCAGGGGTTGAAAGAAGAAGTTTGCTGTCAGAACGTAAAACAGAGGCCTCAGACACCGGAGTCAGCTTAGCGGCTCCGGCAGAAGAGGCGACCGGCGACAGGTCGGAAGGCACAACAGAGGCCAAAGACCTAAGGGACTCAGATTCAAGCAAGGACTGTGGTTGTACATCTGCGGACTGCAGGGACTGCAAAGGTGTCTCACTGGCTACCACTTGACTGATGACCAACTTAACCTCATCCGAGGACTTAACTTTCTGAGGCCTGTCGCGATCATTATCCTTACGTTTCTTCGGAACATCCGAAGCCTGAAGACCAGTGGACGCCATACCAACGTACTGAGGCCAAACTCCAAAATGCCTAGCTAAAATCTTAGCCCGACGATGGATAGAACGCGGATTAAAGGAGGCACAGAGATCACACTTGGGAACGTCATGGTCAAGGCCTAAACAAATAATGCAACACAAATGAAAATCTCTATCTATGGGGAATCTGCTTTCCACAGGTAAGGCAGATATTAACTTTTTCTGACATTCGTTAAGGCAATAAAAGAGGATCCCCAACGGGACACTTAGCTTTAGTAGACTTCAACTCTTGTAGTCGCAAAACAACCAAGGTAAACTGCTGACCGGCACTCGTGCATGAAAAGCTTCTGCTTCAGCTCTGAGACAAGGAAGACTAAGTAAGTGACATTGGCTGCCTTCTTTTGTATAGGACGCCCTGACGTCCTTTACAACTGATGGCAACCGACATCATTTTTACTACCTTTGTTATTCTGGCCAACTGAGGGCTACCAGGAGTCGGATAACCCATCTGATAGGACTGCAACAGTGAAACATGATGAACATCAAGAACAAGAGAATATCTGGTAGAGAAGCAGAAAGGGGGTCCAGATTACTGCTCTTAGTCCACACAGAAAACAGTTTCCATTTACTACTGTAAACGTTTCTGGTGGAAGGTTTTTGGGAGTCTAGGATGATATTCTTGATTGGGGAAGCTAGCCTGGACCGTTTCAAAAATCACTGGAATAGGAGAAACCATGCCATAAGATGAAGGGTCCAGAAATTGGAAAGAGGAAGCCCCAAAGATCAGATCCTGACAGGAATCCAGTACCAAAGGAGGATACTTCAAATGAGACCTTAGTAAGCGAAACCACACTTAACAAGGCAAGAAAGGGGCAATGAGGATCACAGATGTTTTCAGGTGTCGGGCTTTCTGCAAAACTTTTGGGATAAGAGGAATAGGAGGGTAAATGCAGAGGAGACCTGGAAGCCATTCGTGGACTACAGCATCCCTTGGAGACTCCCCAGGAGGTGGGGGGGGGGGATCAGGGAGTAGTAAACACTGCATTTGTTGCTGGTGGGGGTGGGATAGCAGCATGGTTGACCCCAACGATCAAAGATCCACTTTGCTACCGTCTGAGGGATCACTCATGAGGGCTCAATATGGTTCTGCAGAGCTTGTTGGCCAACATGTTGGGAGTTCCCGCGTAGACGTGTTGAAGAAGAAAGCACCTTGAAGGCATCACTCATTACCACACTCATGTTCTCTCTGCACAACACGCAAGATAGTGTTCCCCCTTGTTTGTTGATGTACCAGACCACTGATATGTTGTCCGTCTGAAATGCAACTGTCTCCAGTGGGAGGCAATCCTGAAAGGCTTGCAATGTTAGGACTGCTCTCATCTCCAAGACATTTATATGAGATTTGGTCTTTAAGGGGGACCACGTACCTTGAACTGTTCTCCCTTGAAAATACCCCCCCACCCCAACATGAAGCATCTGTGGTCACTGTGGCCTTGGGCAGAGGGAGTGAAAAGGGCCTGCCTAGATTAATATCCTGAGACTGAAGCCACCAAAGAAGGTGTCGCCTGCACACTGGCATCAATTTTATGAAATGGACATGAACACAGGTTGATAAAGGATGGACCACTGAACCACCGAGGTCCACTGTAGAAAGTACAGTTGTGTACCTACCATAAATGTAGATGTTCGAGTGTATTCACTGTTGCAGTCATTACAATTGGGTTATCCTGCTGGCAGGCTACCCGCAGTTGGCCTGAGTTCCAAAATCTAGGTTCAGCGTCGGTTGCTGTCACCTCTTCCCTGACGTCAGTGTGCCAGGGGTACACAAGTTGCAGCAGACGCCATTTTCTTCGGTTTTTCTTGCCCCAGATGTCAGGTGCCCCTAAAATGGTAGGCTAAATTATGCCAATAAGCATGCATGCACAAAAAAACTATTTTTCCTTAATCTACAAGCAAATACACCACATAGGTTGTATAGAGTAGAAAAGTACAGTTGGGTCCCAGCAAAGAAAGAAGGGGGATGGTGGGAGAGTAACCTGGACTGCAACAGTGAATACACTCTAACATCTACATTTATGGTAGGTACACAACTGTACTATGTTCATCGTGTTTCACTGTTGCAGTCATTACAAATGGGTTGAATCCCAAAGCTAAGGTTGGGAGGCTGGAGCTAAATAGGATTAGGAGTGGCTATAAGGCCCTGCAAAACTGAAGTCGCAAAGCCTGCCCTGGATTTAGAGTAGAGAGGTAAGTGATGGTGCTTTGTAAAGGTATGCACTGAACTCCAAGTTGCAGCCTCTAAGATGTCTTTGGACGGTACTCCTCTGAGGAAGGCTGTTGAAGTGGCTGCTGCTCTGGTTGAATGTGGCCTAATGCCCTTAGGTACTGATTTGCCATGCTGTGAATAGCAGAAACGGATGCAATGGCCTATCCACTTTGAAACAGTCTGTTTAGAGATAAGCTTTCCTTGTGATGCTGCAGCATATGCCACTAAAAGTTGATCAGTTTTTCTGAAAGCTTTAGTTCTGTCCAAGTAGAAGCATAGCTGTCTGTGAATGTCCAAAGAATGCAGAATTTTCTCACCCTTATTCTGTGGGTTAGGATAGAAGGTAGGCAAATGAATTGTTTGGTTTATGGCCACACTGGACACTACCTTAGGCATAAAAGTAGGGTTTGTCCTCCGCAAAACCCTGTCAGGATGGAAAATGATAAAAGGTTCCACAGCCATGAGTGCCTGTAACTCGGAGACTCTTCTAGCGGAAGTTATTGCTAGGAGCAGAGCTGTTTTCCAGGATAAGAATTTTATGTCAGATGCAGAGGCTGGCTCAAACGGAGGTAGTGTGAGTTTTTCCAAGACATAGTTGAGGTCCCATGCAGGTATTGGAGCTCTCCTTGGAGGTCTTATGTTTTTGGCCTCCCTGAGGTACTGGCCTCAGTAACGGATGAGAAAAGATAGGTGGTTCTGCATTGTAATGAGCTGAAATGGCAGAGGCATTAATTTTAATTGATAAAATGGAAAGGCCTTTATCCAGCATCTCAGTTAAGTATTGCAAAATCGGAGGAATATTTGGAACAATCGTGTCAGTATCTTGTGCTTGGTTCCAAGCACAGAATCTCTTCCATTTGTCTGCATAAGATTTTCTGGTGCTAGGCCTCCTGGCCTCCAAAATAACATCCATCACTGCTTTAGAGAGAGGTGCGTCTTGAGGGGCTATATTATCTGCCAAGCAGTCAGGTTTAAGGTTTTGAGTTGGCTGTGCAATATCTGGCTGTCTTGTTGGGTCAGTAAGTGAGGAATTTGAGGTAATGTCCAGGCTGGGCAGTGAGACAAGCTCTTTAGGACTGGGTACCAGTGCTGGCAGGGCCAGTCTGGGGCAATCAGTATAATTTTTGGTTTCTCTTGCCTGACCTTGAGGAGTACCATGGGGAGGAGAGGCAGAGGAGGAAAGGCATATACTGTGAGATTTTTCCAGCTGAAAGATAGAGCATCCACTTGCCATCCTTGCTTGTGATAAGTCCTTGCGCAGAATCTTTGTAGTTGGTAGTTGTGAGGGGAGACAAATAGGTCTATGTCCGGGCATCCCCAGGTCCTTGTTATCATGCTGAAGACTTGTGGATCCAATTTCCACTCGTGGGGATCCATTAGGTTTCTGCTTAGTTCGTCTGCCAGAGTAATTTTCCTTCCTGGCAGGAATTGAGCCTGCAGATGTACTTGGTAAGTCAATGCTGTGTGCCACAAGTTCATGGCTAGCCTGCAGAGGGGGTAGGAATGTGTGCCTCCCTGCTTGTTTATGTACCACATGACTGTAGTATTGTCAGTCTTTATTAGTAGTTGTCCTAGATGAATTTGATCCTTGAAGGCTGTTAGGGCATTCTGAACAGCTAGCATCTCTTTTTGATTGATATGTAGATGCATTTGACTTGCGGACCATGTGCCCTGAATACATCTTCCTGCCATATGGGTCCCCCAGGCATAATCTGATGCATCTGTTGTCAATGTCTGCCTGGCTGTGGGTAGGGCGAATGGCTGTCCCGTGTTGTGGTGACAGGCTTTTGCCCACCATCGAAACTCCTGTTGCAGGCAGGGAATGAGGGTAATTTTTGTTTCCAGGCTGTGGCAATGTTGAGTCCAAACACTTTTTAGATACCATTGAAGTTTCCTCATATGCAGTCTTGCATATGGAATTAGCAGAATGCAGGATGCCATGAAACCTAAGGCCTGCAGAATTTTTCTTGCAGATAACTGGGTCTTTGCTGCCAACATTTTGAAGTAAGTAGTCAGTTGTATGTGTTTGTCTGGCGTCAGATAAGCCATCTGAGCAGTTGTATTTAATCTTGCACCCAGGAATATTATCTCTTGAAGGGGTACGAGTTTTGATTTCTTTTCGTTTACTGTGTACCCTAGACTTGTCAGTAATCTTTTTACAAACGCCTGATGCTGTAGTAGAATGTCCTTGTTCTCAGCTTGAATAAGGCAGTCGTGCAAGTAAGGATATATTGTATTCCTCTTTGTCTGGAAAATGCAATTACTGGTGCCAGGCACTTTGTGAAGACCCTGGGTGCAGTAGATAAGACAAAGGGCAGTGCAGAGAATTGGTAGTGCATTGAGCCAGCTTTGAATCTGAGGTATCTTCTGCAGATTTGTCTGATTGGGACATGCAGGTATGCCTCTTTTAGATCTAAAGTTACAAGCCAAGCCTTCTTGCCCAACATGGGCAGAAGCTGCTGTAGAGTCAACATTTTGCATTTTGGAATATCCAGATATGTGTTTAGAAGAGATCGGTCCAGTATTGGTCTCCAGGCTTTGTCTTTTCTGGGTACCAAGAACAGTCTTGAATAGAATCCGTGACCCTGCTCTTGTTCTGGTACTTGTTGAATGGCCCTCATGTCCATGAGGGATGAAACTTGTTTTTGTGCCTCTGCCCATTGATTGTGTGGCAGGTCTGGCATACCGTTTTGCCTTGGCAGGGTGTGAAAGTGGAACCTGTAGCTTTGTGAAACTATTTAGAACCCATTTGTCCTGGGTGATCATGTGCCAATTTTGTGAAAAAAGTGCTAGCTTTCCCTCCAAAAGGGCTGCCAAAAGATAAGTGCTTGGTGCTGTAAGTGGAAAGTCATTGAGACCGTTTCCTGTATGGCTGTGATTTTTCCTCTCTGCTCTTGGAGGTAGAAGCACCCCATTGTTTAGGCCTGTATGAGCCTTGGGGCTGTGATCTGCCTCTGGGGCGTCTGTATCTGCCCCTTTGTGGTCTATCTGACACTGGAAAGGACAACTTTTTTGTAGGCCAGTTCCTGCTAAATCTGGGGGGCTGTACCTGCAAGAAATCCTTGACTGTTTGCATAGATTTAGCCTTGTCCTCCATTTTCTTCAACACCTCTTCGGCTTTAACACCAAACAAAGTATCATGCTGTAAAGGAGCGTTTAATAGTTTTGCTTCAACATGATCCGGTAAATTTTGTTCTTTTAACCAAGCATGCCTTCTAATGACAGAACCTGTAACAGCAGCCTTGCAGGAGGCCTCAAGAGAATCAAAACTACATTGCAAAGTATGCTTTCCAACTTGTTCAGCTGCATGCAATAAATCCTGCAATTCCTTATTGTCTGCACATTCTGTATTTGCTGGCATTTTCTGTTTTAGCAAAGATATAAGATATTGCTGATACTTAGCATATGAAATTGGCAATTTAATGCTCTTACAGCCAAGGTAGCAGAGGTATAAATCTTTTTGCCCCATCTGTCTAGGACCCTAGAATCCCTATCAGAGGGGATAGGGTTTTTTGCAGTAAAAGCCTTGACCCCTTTGGGACCCTGTGAGATGGTTTCTGGGTCAGCTGCAGGGTTCTTATAGAGAAATTTATGTGAATCAGGAAACCTGTAATATCTGTCTGGCTTAACAGGGGCTGGTGGTAGAGAGTCTGGAGAAAAACTGGACTCTGTAAAGACATTATCTATAATGTCTAAAACAGGCAGGATAGCAAGGGGCCTGTGCTGGGGCAATAAAAGGAAATCTCGGAGCCTTTTCTTGGATTCTGAGTAATCTTGGCTCTCCCAGTGGAAATGCTCCCTCATAGTATGTAGTGTTTCCCCAAGAGAATAATCCTCAGGAGGAGAGGCTGAAGGGATAGATTCTTCAGCATCAGAATCCTCATAGGGAGGAATAGAGTAATCCTGTTCAGAGGAGGAATCAGAGGAAATGGAAACCTGGTCTGAAGATTCATATTTTAACTCTTGCCTAGGCCTCTTTTCAGGAGGGGGTAGGAACCCCTGATCAAAGTAATAAGGTCTTCGGCCATTTTAAGCATCTGTTTTTTAGGCATGGAGGCCTGTCCAGGTGAATGCTGTACTTGTTTCTTTGTCTTTAGAGATGCTTTAGTCTTTGTAGATGAAGTAGGTTTTACATATGACTGTGTAGGCCTGAAACCGCTCTCAGAAGCCGATGCCTGCTCAGCGGCTCCGGACCCATCTGAGGGAATAGTTTCCGAGTGTTCAATACCTTGAGTTTCCAGAGGCCCAGTCGGCTCCACGTGGGAGTCGGAAGCGGCCTGTGGCTCTGAGGTAGTGGGCGTCAGGGGCTACGAAAGCACCTCACTGAGAACCGGCGAAAGGCCTAGAAGAAGCCTCGTCGTCAGTTTTGGATCTCGGATGCCTGTCCGTTTCTTTTTCTTTTCGTTTTTTGTAAACTCCGGTAGTCGGCTGATCTGATGGCATTATATAACTAAATCTTCTGCCAAAGTAATGAAATGCAAAATCATACTGACGCTTAATAGTGCGTTGGTTAAATCTAGCACAAAACCGACAACTAGCAACGTTATGGTCAGGGCCTAGGCAAGGAATACAGTAAGAATGAAAATCCTTATGAGGTATTTGCTTCCCACAAGAAATACAGTTATTAACTTTTTCTGACATCGGTCTGGAGCAAGAAAAAAGTTTCCCCAACGGGGTACTTAGCTTTAATGAAGACTTCGGATCTGAAATTCGAATTTGAAAACTTCCAAGAGTTGGCCGACCGGCACTTGCAAACTGCTTTTGCTTCGGGCACCGCGCGGCAAGAAAGACTGAAGAAAATGGCGTCGGCTGCAACTTATATACCCCTGGCGCACTGACGTCAGGGAAGAGGCGACAGCAACTGGCGCTGGACCTAGACTCTGGAACTCAGGCCGATTGCGGGTAGCCTGCCAGCAGGATAACACAACTGTAATGACTGCAACAGTGAAACATGAACATCTTGCATATGGTATCTTGCTAATGGCACAAGCTGTATCGCCACGGCCATGGATCCTAGGGTCCAAAGAACCAAGTGGACTGGAGGATTCGAAAGATTTAAGACGTGCCTGACTTGTTCCTAGATCAGCTGTACTCTGCAATGAGGTAATGCTGCAATCTCTGAAACGCAGTCTAGCTGGACTCCTGTGAACTCTAATTTCTGTGATGAAACCAGGTTTGACTCAGAGAGGTTCACTGCTATCCCCAATTGGGTGAACAGGCAAAGAACATATCAGATGGCTTGTAACAGTTGGTGTCTTGTGGGTGCCATGAGAAGCCAATCGTCGAGGTATGGAAACACCTGGAATTCCTGCAGCCTCAGATATGGCGCCACAATACATTTGGTTAACACCTGGGGGGGGGGGGGGGCTCTGGTGAATCCAAACGGCAGGGCTCTGAACGGATGATTGGCCCCTAATCAGAAGAGAACGTGCCTCCTCGACTGCCTATCGTAATGTTATAGTAGGCATCCTGGAGATCCACTGAGCACATCCAGTCTTCCTTGCGTAAGAGGCAGAATGGAATGAACAGTGACTATCTGGAACTTGGACTTCTTGACAGACAGATTCAACTCACAGAGGTCCAGAATAGGATACAGGTCCCCGGTCTTTTTTGGCACTGAAAACAAGCTAGAGTAAGCTCCAGATCCTCTCTGTCCTGCTGGGACCTCTTGGATGGCTTTTTCTTGAAGTTGCTGTTGAACTTCCTTGAAGGCCAACTCCCTCTGGCAGGGTCTTATGTCAGGGAAATACCTTTGCATTGGAGGGGGTTGAACAAAGGGAATGAAATAAACCCCTGGAAATGATGCCCAACACCCACTAATCAGAGGTAATGCTTGTCCAGGCTAGTGTGTGAAGGGAAAGATGACCCTGACTACCTCCAAGGTAGGAGTGTCAGGCAATGCTTCATGAGCAGCGAAAAGGCTGCTCAGAGAAAGGTTCCTTGGAGCCCTGATTTTGCAGAAATCCCCTGCCTCTAAGCGTGGCATCTGCCATTAAATCCTCTCCCGCTGCCTCTGGAAGAGGAATCAGGAGCGTCTTGGAAGGAAGACTGTGACCTCCGGAACCACATCATCTTAGCTTCTCACTGGGTCTTGGAAAACAACTTCTGAGGAGTAGAAAGCTTGATCCTACCCGCAGGAACACTGTCTTCCCTTCCTGCTCACTACGAGTTAGAGCATGTTTCACAGAATGTCCAAGGAAGGTGGATCCATCAAAGGGAGCATTGGGAAAAGACGCTTTGAAGGTCCCCGCAAACCTACATAGCTGTAACCAGGCATAATGCCTTATAGCTATGCCGGTACCTGCCTCTTGAGAGGTAGCTTCTGTTGCACTGGAAATTATCACTGAGGAATTAGTGCGGTACGTCAGAGTAGAGAGCTTCGGAGACACCTTCTTGCAGTCCTCCTCCAGCAACACTGTGAGGGAAGTGGACAGTTCTTTGACCAAGTCCCTTTGAAGGCGGGTGAAATGTGTCAAGTAATTAACTGCCCTCAGTCCAAAGGTAGCTGAGGCAAACACACACTTCCCACACCGGTCAACAGCCCGAGATTCCCTGTTGAAGGGGATGGACAGTGAAGCTTTGCTCCGCCAGATCCTTTTTGGTGGCAGCAGCAACCATGATGGCATCGACAAGGACTCCATTGCTCCATAAAAGACAGTCCACAAGAGGACTGGAGGACTAAGGAACTTGTCTGCTCACTTAGGTACTGGTTCCACACTGTCAGGTCTTTCAAGCCCTGCGTGCAATAAGATCCACCAACTCGTCAGCAATGGGGGGGACACACCCAGTAAGTATACAGGCCCATCCCAAAAGCCTTCAAGAACATGGACTCCTCCAAAGGCAGGGGTTGGGGAGACCATCCATCCTTTTGCCAAAGTAAGTCCAGGATGTTCCCAAAGGAGACACTGGGCAGAGATCTGGGGGACCCGCCTCCTTCATCGAGGTCCGTGTCTTCTGTGAGGGACTCCACAGGTGAGTCCAAGTAGTAGGCTCTAGGAAGGACTCTGAAGATGCAGAAATCCAGTGAGGGGAGGAAGCCCCCAGAAGGTTAGTATGGTAGGGCTGACCTTAGGCAGGATGGGAGCCTCATCACCCAAGGTAGAGAGGGATAGGGGTACAGACAGAGGAGCGGGAAATGATGCTCCAGTCCTAGAGAAGCTACTCTCTACCACCCTAAAGGCAGACAGACTGGAGGAGGTCCACCCCCTCATTCACAGAGGATAAAGCCACCCAGGCGAAGATGAATCTTCTATAACGATAGGAGGACCTGATATGCCTGTCTGATCTGAAATCGAGAGGTAGAAGCAGTCGGATCTGAGGCTGGTCTAGTCTTGACCAGATCCGAAAGCTTCCAATCCAATGAGGCCCTGGAACAGATAGAAGTGTCCATGGATCTAGGAACTGAAAATCTCAGATCCGGTATAGCCCGGGCTGGAGTCAGATCCAGGGATCTAGGATCAGACAGCCTAGGTTTTTCTGAAGAAGGAGCCCCCAAAAGGAATGGGAGGATCTTTCCATTTAGAAGCAGAAGGGGAGGCCTTGGGAGGAGATGAAAAGTACAGTTGTGTACACTTACCATAAATGTAGATGTTCGAGTGTATTCACTGTTGCAGTTATTACATCTGGGTAATCTGCTGGCAGGTTGCCCTCAGTCGGCCTGATTAACAAAGTCTTGGGTCCTGCGTCGGTTGCTGTCCCTTCTTTCATGACGTCAAGTTGTCAGGGGTATAAAACATGCAGCCGATGCCATTGCATCAGTCCTGTCCGCATGAAAGATGATGAAAGGCTCCAATGCCAATAAGGGCCTGTAATTCAGACATCCTTCTAGCTGAAGTGATTGCTAAAAGGAAGGCTATTTTCCAGGAAAGAAATTTTAAGTCTGCAGTTGCAGCTGGCTCGAAAGGAGGTAGAGTGAGTTTCTCCAATACAAAGTTAAGGTCCCAGACAGGGGGTGGAGCTCTCCTGGGTGGTCTCAAGGTTTTGGCCCCTCTGAGATACTGCTTTAGAAGAGGATGAGAGAAGGGGGGGAGGTCTGTGTTGTAATGAGCTGAAATGGCTGAGGCATGGATTTTTATGGAAGAAAAAGACAGGCCCTTGTGAAGCATCTCAGTTAAGTATTGCAAAATCTGAGGTAAATTTGGCACGGCTGTGCTCATCCCTTGAGACTGATTCCAGGCACAGAATCTTTTCCATTTGACAGCATAAGATTTTCTAGTACTAGGTCTTCTCGCCTCCAAAATGACATCCATCACAGGTTTGCTAAGGGATGCTAAGGGGGAATTTAAGTGATTAGCCAAGCTGCAAGATTCAATGTTTGGAGCTGAGGGTGCAGAATTTGGTTCTTCTGCTGAGACAGTAAGGAAGGTGTCTGAGGCAGGTGCCACGAAGAAATGTGTGACACACTGTGCAGGAGTGGGTACCAGTGTTGGCGAGGTCACTCAGGAGCAATCAAAATCATTTTTTTGTTTGTCCTGTTTGACTTTTAGTAGTACTTTGGTGAGCAAAGGCAGAGGGGGAAAGGCATAGACTGATAGGTTTTTCCAGCTGAAGGACAGAGCATCCACTTTCCAGGCTTTTTTGTGATGAGTTCTTGTGCAAAATTTGTCCAACTGGTAAGTTCTGGGGTGAGGCAAAAAGATCTAGGTCCGGGCTCCCCCATTTGCGTGTCAACATGTTGAAAATCCATGGTTCCAGTCTCCATTCATGAGGGTCCATGAGATTTCTGCTTAGTCTGCCAGAACATTCTGCTTTCCTGGCAGGAATTGAGCTTGTAGTTGTACTTGGTAGCTCAAGGCTGTGTTCCACAATGCCATGGCTAGTCTGCAGAGGGGGTAGGAATGTGTACCCCCCTGCTTGTTTATGTACCACATAACTGTGGTGTTGTCCATCTTTATCAGTAATTGTCCTGGATGAAGGCAGTCCTTGAAGGCCATCAGTGCATTCTGTACAGCTAGCATTTCTTTTTGATTGATATGAAGGTGCATTTGAATTAGGCTCCATTTGCCTTGAATGCACTTCCCTGTCAGATGAGCCACTCATGCATAGTCTAATGCGTCTGTAGTTAGGGTTTGGTCGGCAGGGGGTGGTGTGAATGGCAGTCCCTTGTTTTGGTGGCAGGCCTCTGCCCACGATACAAACTCTAGGCGCAGGCAAGGTATGATAGGAATCATTTCCAGGCTGTGACAATGTTGACTCCATAAACTTTTTAAGTACCACTGAAGTTTCCTCATATGCAGTTTTGCATATGGAATTAGAAGAATGCAGGAGGCCATGAACCCCATGGCTTGCAGTATTTGCCTTGCAGATAGCAGGGTTTTTGTGGCCACCTATTTGAAGTAAGTCACCAAATGAATTTGCTTTTCTGGCATAAGGAAAGCAATCTGGGCAGTTGTATTCAAGCTTGCACCCAGGAATGTAATCTTTTGAGAGGGTACCAGTTGAGATTTCTTTTTGTTTATGGTGTACCCCAGACAGGTTAGAACTCTTTTTACAAACGCTAGATGTTTTTAGAAAAATGGTCTGGTCTTCTGCCCGAATTAGACAATCGTCCAGGTATGGACATATTTGAATATTTCTTTGCCTGCAAAATGCAATTATTGTAGCCAGGCACTTCGTGAATACCCTGGGTGCAGTAGATGAGCCAAAGGGCAGTGCAGAGAACTGATAATGCATACAGCCTGCTTTGAAGCATAGGAATTTTCTGCAAGATTCCCTGATTGGGATATGCAGGTAAGCCTCTTAAGTCAAGAGTTGCCAACCAGGCTAGCATAGGAAGTAAATGGCGAGGAGTCAGCAACTTGAATTTTGGAATGTACAGAGGTGTTTAGAGTAGACAGGTCCAGAATTGGACGCCATGATTTGTCTTTTCTGGGCAACAGGAAAAGTCTGGAATAGAAACCTTGTCCCTTTTCCTCTTCTGGTACTAGTTGAATAGCCCCCATGTTTAGGAGGGAAAGTACTTGTTTCTGAGCCTCTGCCCACTGATTTGGGGGCAGGTCTGGCCACTCGTTTGGAGTTAGCAGCATGTGGAAATTAAATCTGTATCCCTGGGACACTATACTTAAAACCCATTTGTCCTGGCTTATAAGTTGCCAGTTTCTTGAAGTAAGAGCCAGTTTTCCCCCCAAAGGGGCGGCTAAGAGGTAAGTTCTTCGTAATTTCAAAGGGAAGTCATTGAGACTGTTTACCATGGGGTGATGCCTTGTTTCCAGATTTGGATGTGGAAGCACCCATTGCTTAGTTCTGAAAGTCCCTTGGGACTGTAACCTGGTGCATTTGGAATGTCTGGGTTTGGCCGTAGTGGCTCTGGAAGGAGCTGGAAAGGACCAGTTCTTAGCAGGCCAATGTCTACTAAACCTAGGAGGTTGCACTTGTAAGAAATCTTTCACAGTTTGCATAGATTTAGCTTTATCTTCCATCTTTTTTAGAACTTCTTCACCCTTATTGCCAAATAGGCGGTCCTGCTGTGAAGGAGCATCCAAAAGTTTTGCTTTAACATGATCAGGCAGAGATTGCTCCTTAAGCCAAGCATGGCCTCTAAGCACAGATCCAGTAACAGCGGCCCTACAAGAGGCCTCTAAAGAATCAAAACCACATTGCAAAGTATGTTTGCCAACTTGTTCAGCTGAATGCAATAAATCCTGCAAATCTTTATTCTCCACACAGTCAGAAATCAACATCATTTTCTGTTTAAGCAGTCCCATGATATGCTGTTGATATTTTAACATACGGAATTGACAGTTTAAAGCTCTGATTGCTAAGGTTGCAGAAGTATAAACCTTTTTACCTCATCGATCCAGCGCCCTGGAGTCTCTATCAGAAGGGGTAGGATTTTTAGCAGTAGAAGCCTTAATGCCCTTGGGCCCCCCGAGAAATGGTTTCAGGGTCCGCAACAGGATTTTTGAAAAGGAATTTGTGGGACTCAGGAACCCTGTAGTACCTGTCTGGTTTGCTAGGGTCTGGAGGTAAGGAATCAGGGGCCATACTGGATTCTGAAAACGCATCAACAATATCTAGAACAGGAGGTACAGCCAAAGGCCTATGCTGAGGAAGAAGGAAATCCCTAAGCCTCTTTTTGAATTCAGAGAAATCCTGACTTTCCCAATGGAAATGCTCCCTTAAGGTATGTAAAGTTTCCCCAAAAGAGAAATCCTCAGGCGGAGAAGCAGAGGGAATGGAATCCTCTGCATTACAGTCCTCATAAGTAGGTATGGACAAATCTAGATCATTAGAAGAGTCAGAAGAAACAGAGTCCTGTTCTGAAGATTCATAGTCAAATTCAACCCTAGGCTTCTTGGAGGGGAGGGGGGGTTGACTACCCCTGATTAGAGTAATTAAATCTTCAGCCATTTTGATCATTTGTTTTTTAGGCATAGGGGCCTGAACATGTGGCCTGGGCGTCGGTTTTTTAGACCTAGATCGAGATTTAGGCCTTGGCACTGAAGCTGGAGTCGGTTTAATATGCAAGTCTGAATACACCCTCAGAAACCGGTGCCTGCTCAGCGGCTCCGGACCCATCCAAGGTAGAGACATCCGCGGGTTCCATATGTGAAGCATCTCGCTGCATACCAGACTCCGAATGGGTCTCAGTACAGGCCTGCGAATCAGAAGTAGCGGGTATCAGGGGCTGCGAAAGCGCCTCACTGAGTACCGGCGAATTGGCGACTGGTTTAGGAGAAGCGTCGTCAGCAGTTTTGGACCTCAACGGCCTGTCTCTGTCTTTTTATTTGCATTTTTTCGGTATTACGGTAGTCGGATGGCTAACCGATATCATTTCTGGATAATTAAACTGAAAACAGAAATATTTTGAAGCAAAAATGTACCGACGATGGATAGTGCACTGATTAAAGCACAAAACCGACAGCAAGGTACATCGTGGTCAGGGCCTAGGCAAGGAATACAGTACAAAGGGAAATCCTTATGAGGTATTTGCTGCCCACAAGTAATACAATTAACTTTTACTGACACTGGTAAGGAGCAAGAAAAAGTTTCCCCAAACGGGGTACTTAGCTTTTAGTTTAAGACTTCAGTTCTGAAACTCGAAAACGAAAATTTCAGGAGTCAGCCGACCGGCACTTGCGAACTGCTTCTGCTTCGGGCACCGCACAGCAAGAAAGACTGATGTAATGGGGTCGGCTGCAAGTTTTATACCCCTGACAACCTGACGTTATGGAAGAAGGGACAGCAACCGACGCAGGACCCAAGACTTCGTTAATCAGGCCGACTGAGGGCAACCTGCCAGCAGATTACCGAACTGTAATGACTGCAACCGTGAAACACGATGAACATCATAAGGACCACCCCACCACCCCAGCCATCCCTATGATTACTTATTACGGCGCTCCACTAAGGCCTTGGGGTTGAATGTGGCACAAATTTTGCATTCAACCTCCAGGTGAGGAGCCCCTAAACAATACAAGCAACTCCTCATGCGAGTCAGAATTGGGCACCTTCCAACCCCACAAGGAGCACGTCTTAAACCTAAAAGTCTAAACACAAACACTACTCAAAAAATAATAACAAATTAGAAGAAAAAAGACACCAAATGCCTAACTTACAAAAAAGGGAAATAACTATACTGGACAAAGGCTAGACCATCTAAGGGAGGGGAGGAAACTACTAAAGTTAAGACTAAAGTTTAAACCAGAAAATGTTTAAAATGCACTTATTTGAGCGAGAGCACAGGATCACATCTGTAGCAGAACGTGGCAAATTAGATCTGGGGGATAGAGGGCAGCAGAGGATTATGGGAGAGGGAGGAGCTTGAGCCTTGGATCACTCTAAGCTAAAATTGGTGGCTCGGATCCGATGTAAGATTTAAGACCCTACTGTGAGGAATAATGACATGGATAACAATCAGATCTGCAGGTAAAACATTACTCATACTTTCACAATTAGTCAGAATAAACTAACATGCGAGCCTGACAATTCAAAAGTCTAAAGTTACAAAAGCATTTACTTTCTTAAATTTATCAATTATTTTCTCATCCCTGTCAGAAAGGGAAAGATTAAAAGTAACACTATGCTTGGCAACAGTTGGATTAGTGTTTTGTCATGACACAGGACTCCATCATTGCATCTGGTGAATTAAATGCTGTGATGCAGTTTTATCCATATTTATTTGGGACAATTTTAAATAAAAAGCTTTGTAAATTTTTTATTAAAACCAAGGCCCAAATAAATTTTGTATTTCTCTGTCCATCATGCAAGATGGATCTCCATATATTTTATTAGAAGCAAGCTGAACATTAGCAGAGATGCGTCTTTTAAAGTCTACAGATGCATTTCATGTTTTCCCCTCTTATGTCACTGAAGTTAAAGATCACGTGTTAAAACTCAATGTCACTGGTGTGAGTAAAATGAACTTTACTAAATGCTTTTTCTGCCTTTTTTTAATGCCTTAAAAAAGGCCGATATAATGAGGATGCAGATTGGCTCTTTATACACTATATACAGAGTCTATATTATATCCTCGAACGCTTAAAAAAGCGAATGCTGATTGATCTAACTTATTTTCGCGAAACTGCAAAATATCGAAGCAGCAGAAACTCAAATTTTTTCCTAGGGAAAGAATTTGGTTGTCCGTTTCTGTTGCTTCGGTATTTTCAGTGTTATGGTGGAAAGTTACCGGCCGGATTCAGGTAAGTGTGCGATTGTATGGATGTGAGTGTTAGGGTGATTTAGGTGGGTTAGGGCTCGGGTTAAGTGTGTGTGCAATTGAGTGGGCATGAGGGTTAGGGCGGATTTAAGTGAGTTAGGGAGCGGGTGAGGCGAGAGTGCGATAGTGACGGACCTTAGGGTTAGGGTTAAGGTAAGTGGGTAGTTAGTGGTGTGTGCATAGTTTAGTGTAGGGTTAGGTATCAGATTTTAGGTGTATGCGTGTGGATTTCTGTTTGTTTGGTGTGCTTGTGTTGTGTGTGTGTGTTTTGGATCAGCGATTTTTTTTCCCTGGGAAAAAAAATCGCTGATCTGACAGTTTGAGATTGTAAGCTTTCACTTAAATTAGGTCAATCAGCGCTCACTTTTTTAAGCATTCGATGATATAATACAGACTCCTATATACTGAGATGTAAAAGGTAAGTCACGAAAGTGTGACAAAACACTAACAAAACCTACAGATTTTATACATTCTTCCCAGGTCTGGGATAAGCGTATAAACATTTGTAAGATGAGGAACTTTGCAAATTCTATCTTCTTTCTTAGGTGCAGCAGATTAGCCATCAGGGAAACCACCATCTGTGACAAACACATCCTCCAATACTGACAGCACTAGGTATACAGAAGGAGGTTCTAGGAATTCCAGCTGTAGCAGTTCAGAGCATTTTTGAAGGGACAGAGAAAGTACAGTTGTGTACACTTACCATAAATGTTGATGTTAGAGTGTATTCACTGTTGCAGTCATCACTTACGGGTTATCCCTGCTGGGTAGCCCTCGGCCAGCCCGAATACCAGAGTAAAGGATATTCCTCCTGCGTTGGCTGCAGGTTACCCGAGACTGACGTCAGGCTGTCAGGGCTATGCTGCCGTGGACCTCGAAACAGAAACATTTTACATGTATGTCGGTCGCCCGTTGCCAGAGTGAGTAAGAAAAACAACTAAATCTAAGTGCCCAATTTGGGATCTTTTTCTTGCACTTAACCAATGTCCGAAAAAGTAAATAACTGTCTCCGCTGTGGAAAACAAATACCTTACCAAGACTTACATAATCTGTGTGACTTGTTTAGGCCCAGACCACGATGTCACTGGATGTTAGTTCTGTGCTTTAACACTAGTGCCATCTGTAGAAGAGCTGAATTTGTAGCTAGGCATTTCAGGGAGAGTAGTAACCAGCACAAAATGGCATACATCTGTCAGTCTACTGTGGAAATTCCTAAAAGAAGGAAAGAGAGAGACCACAGAAGGTTAGGCCCACAGATTACACAAACCTGAAGTCAGCCAGCCTACCGTCCACTAGCACAGTGGAACTCAAGTGAGGTGCCTACACAGCCCCCGTCAACAGCTGTACAGCCACCACAGGCCTCTGCCAAGACCTTTTTGGAATCTGGTACGCCGCTGGATTAAGCTTCTCCTTCCAAAATGTTGTCATCAGCGGTTGGAGCCACTTTGCAGGCATTGGCTTCCGAGGAGCCCTTTCGGATTACCGACCCCCACACCATCAGCCAAAACCGCACCAAGACCCATTGAATCACTGAGGCCTAAAAGCAAGGCCACTCCTAGGAAACCTCCTTTCTCGATGCTCAGTCACCAACTGCCTCCCCCACATGCTCAGTCACAGAAGTTACTTAAGACGGCTGAAGATTTAATCACCCTCACCAGAGGAAACCAGTCTGCTCAAGCTACCTCAGCCAAAAGAAAAAGGGACCTTTCTCCAGAGGTGTTTTCAGAGCCAGAGTCAAAGGACTCAGGCAGTGAACAGCCCCTGACCGCCTTTGAGGATTCAAATGCTGAGGAATCTATTCCTTCTGAATCCCCCTCCTGGGGACCTCTCATTTGGGGAGACCTTAAATACCCTCAGAGAGCATTTCCACTGGGAAGCTTAGGACTATCCCCAATCAAAAAAGAGACTGAGAAAGTTCCTGGACTTACCACAGCACAAACCCTTGGCCATCCCTCCCATTCTGGATGTGGAGGAGGAGGTCTTCCTGGAGTCTGGCCTCACCCCTGATCCCCTCCCTCCTGCACCCAGAAAGGCTGATAAATGTTATAGGGTGCCAGATACCCATAAGTATTTGTTCAAGAACCCTGCAGCTGACCCAGAGGTCATCACTCAGGGACCCAAGGGGGCTAGGGCACATTCCTCCAAAAATCCAGTACCCTCTGACAAGGAGAACAGAGCCCTGAACCGATGGAGCAAAAAGGTATACACTTCTGCTACCCTAGCCATTAGAGCCCTCCACTGCCAATTCCATATGCTGAACTGTCAACAAAATACGTTGGAATTATTAAAGCAGAAAATTTCCTCCTTACTAAAGAGTACTACTACCAGAGAACTAGGAGATCTAATACCAGCTTTCAAGTGGCAAAACATTCCCTGCATTGCAGATTGGATGCTCTAGAAGCCTGTAGCATGACTGCTGTTTCAGGATCAGTCATTAGGAAACATGCATGGTTGAGAGAACAACCTTGGCCTGATCATGTTAAATCAAAACGTCTGGACACCCCCTTAGCTAGGGAACAGTTGGTTGGCCCTAAAGCAGTGGAGGTGATTAAGAAAATGGTGGATAAGGCCAAGTCCATGGAGACAAAGACTTCCTGCAGGTACAACCCCCAGATTCAGTTAGAGTTACAACCTGTCCCTCTTTGCGAGGGACAGTCCCACTTTGGGCAGATGTGTACTACAAAAAAAACCTAAAAAAAATGACAAATGTCCTGAGATTTTAAGACAAAATATATTTCTCAAGTTTTTTTTAAACATTGCATAATATAGTTATTTTGTATCTGGAACACATAAATATTATATGGAATAGCGTAAGTAACTCGAATGCTACAAAAATAAGCTTTTATTTTGGCAAAAAGTGAAATTCTGTCCTTTGCACTGGCCATGGTTATGTTTTGTCCTGCAAAATCTCACATTTCTACCAAAAATGTCCCACTTTGGGCATTTGAAAAGGTGGCAACCCTAGATTCAGTAGGAATTTTCCCACCAAACACTGGTCCTTTCCTGCCCAAGCCAAAACTGTGCAAAGGAAAGGACACAGAGATAGGCCCTCCAGGCAACATTACCAAAGCCAAAAAAGGCATAGACAGTGGACCTCAACCACACCTAGGCAAGGGAGTTCTAAGTCCACTCCCTATCCTAAGGACTCACAATGGCTCCCCCTCTTCCATCTGCCCCCCCCCCCACAGACTATGAGGAAGGCTACCCCTATTCACAGACAAGTGGCAAACCATCACAGCAGATTGGTTGGTCCTAAACATCATTTCTCAAGGGTTCAGATTCTCTTTCAAAGAGAACCCAAGTTTCTCAGGTTATCCAGACATACTAGTAAATCAGAGGATCGAGGGTCTCTGCCAGATTCAAAAACTCTGTGCTCAAGTGACAGTGGAGCCAGTACCAGAGGAACAAGCAGGAAAAGGATTTTATTCAACACTGTTCCTAGTACCCAGAAAAGAGGGCACCTGGTGCCCTATTCTAGACCTATCCACATTAAACCTGTCCCTCCTAGTACCAAAATTCAAAATGCTAACACTTCAAAAACTCTTGCCAATGCTGACACCAAATGCTTTGCTAGTGACCCTAGATCTAAAAGATGCCTACCTCCATACCCCTATAAGGGAGTCCTGCAGGAGTTTCATACGCTTCAGAGCAAGCTCAGAGCACTTTCAATTTTCTGCTCTGCCCTTTGGCTTATCTACTGCTCCCAGAGTCTTCACCAAATTCCTGACTCCTGTCATTGCCTTTCTGCAGACAGAAGAACATACAGATTTACCCCGATCTGGACGACTGTCTCATCCAGGTGGACAACAGGAAAAAACACCTGCAGGATCTCATTTTTGTCCAAAACCTTCTAACCTCTCTGGAATTTAACATCAACAAGGAAAAATCCCATTTCCAGCCCCCAAGATGGATAACCTTCTTGGGAGCTCTCCTGGACACATCCTCACAGAGCCTTCCTTTCTCCAGAAAAGGAGATATTTTTCATGTTTCACTGTTGCAGTCATCACACTTGGGTTATCTGCCTGTAGGTAGCCTCAGTCGGCCCGAATACCAGAGTCTTAGGATTTCTGCGTCGGATGCTGTCGCTTCTTCCATGATGTCAGGTCGTCACTGGTATAAAACAGGCAGCCGATTCCATTACATCAGTTTTTCTTGCCAAGGAGGAGCCCGAAGCAGGAACAGTTCGCAAGTGCCGGTCAGCCGCTACCTGAAATTTTCATTTTTCGGGTTTCAAACCTGAAGTCTTCTAAAGCCAAGTACCCTGTTGGGGATTCTTTTTTCTTGCTCTAACCGATGTCAGAAAAAGTTAACAACTGTCTTGCCTGTGGAAAGCAAATACCTCAGAGATTTTCATTCTTACTCAAGTCATCTCTTTAGACCCAGACCACGACATCCCTCGCTGTCGGCTTTTTGCCTTGTTTAGCCCCCGAACCATTCGTCGCCGGGCTGTCGCTAAATTCTTTCACTCTCGTTCTCCGTATTCCAAAATGGCTTCAGTAAGCCATCCGACTACCGATCTTCCAAAAAACGTAAAGATAAAGACAGAGTGAGACCACATAGGTCCAAAACTGCCGACAATGCTTCCGTTAAGCTAGTCGCCAGTTTGCCGGTACTCAGTGAGGTGCCTTTGTAGGCCCTGATGCCCGCTTCTACAGATTCACAGACCTCTGCTGAGACCTATTCGGAGGCCGGTATGTCGCGAGATGCTTATTCGACTATGGAACCTGCAGATGCCTCTACCTTGGATGGCTCCGGAGCCACTGTGCAGGCACCGGCTTCTGAGGGTGTATTCTGACCTACCGATGCTCGAATTAAACAGACGACTTTGTTTTTAGCTAAAACTACTGAGTTTCTTAGGCCCAGAGTACGCACTACGCCTAGAAAACCGACGACCAAAGCGCATCCAAAGACCACTTCCCAGGGACCTAAAGGTATTAAGGCTACTACAGCCAAAAACCCTACCCCTTCAGATAGGGATTCCATAGATTTAGATAGATGGGGTAAGAAGGTATATACCTCTGCAACTCTTGCCATCTGGGCATTGAATTGCCAGTTTTACATGTTGAAGTACCAGCAACATATTATGGAACTAATTAAACAAAAAATGGTGTTATTTCCAAATTGTGCAGAAAATAAAAATTTACAAGAGGAGTTAATACATTCTGCATTCCAAGCTAGTAAGCATACTTTGCAGTGTGGCTTTGATGCCCTAGAAGCATCTTACAGGGCTGCAGTCACTGGGTCTGTACTGAGAAGGCATGCTTGGCTGAAGAAACAAACATTGCCAGATTATGTCAAATCCAAATTACTAGACACTCCTTTAAATAAGGACTGTTTTTTTGGCACCAAAGCAGAAGAGGTTCTTAGATGGAAGAAAAAGCTAAATCTATGCAAACTATTAAAAAATTCTTACAAGTGCAGCCACTTAGATTCAGTAGGCATTTACCTTCTAAAAACTGGTCCTTTCCAACCCTTTCCAGGCTTTCTCAGACCAAACCCAGGGGAAACAGCCCACCCAGACTACAGCCTCAGAGTATGCAGAGATTTAAACAATGGAGTGCTCCCACCTCAAAAACAGGGAGTGGTAAGCCACTCCTTATGGAAAAAGTTCACAATGACTTTTCAATTATCCTTCCCAGCCCTGCCCAATTATTTGTGCCCCTAGGAGGAAAAACTTGCCCTTCATGCAAAAAAACTGAATGTCCATTACTCAGGACCGATGGGTCCTAAACATTGTATCCCAGGGGTACAGATTCTACTTCCATTCACTGCCAACCCCAAACGGGCTTCCAGACCTTCCTCCAAACCAGCAGGCAGAGGCTCAAAAGCAAGTACTTTCCCTGCTCAATATCAGTGCTATTCAACCTGTTCCAGGAGAACAAAGGGAGCAGTGTTTCTACTCCAGACTTTTCCTGGTGCCCAGAAAAGAGGGCTCTCGGCATCCAATCCTGGATCTATCAATTCTCTACACCTTTCTGGTGGTCCCAAATTTCAAGATGCTTACCCTGCAACAGCTTCTCCCTATGCTAGCCAAGGATGCTGGTTAGTCACTCTAGACTTAAAAGAAGCTTATCTGCACATCCCCGTATGGGAGTCATGCAGAAAATATCTACGCTTCAGGGCAGGCTGCATCAGTTCTCTGCACTTTCCTTTGGCTTATCTACTGTGCCCAAAGTGCCTGGATCCAGCCATTGCATACTGCAGGAAGTGAAATATCCAAATTTTCCTATACTTGGACGATTGCCTGATTCAGGCGGACAGTCAGGAATTGCTACTTCAGCACCTGAGAATTTGTAAAAAGCCTTCTCACTTCATTGGGGTACACCATCATCGAAAAGAAATCATAACTGGTGCCCAGTCGACTATTGTATTCCTGAGAGCAAGCTTCGACAACTTCTCAGATGGCATTTCTCACTTCAGAAAAACAGGTCTATCTGACAAACTACTTCAAACAAATGGCCACCAGAACCCAGCTATCTGCAAGGAAAATACTGTAACCCCTAGGGTTCATGGCCTCATGTATTCTGCTAATTCCATATGCAAGACTGCATATGAGAAAACTTCAATGGTACTTAAGTCTTTGGTGCCAACATCCTTAGGACCTGGAAACAAGTCATTCCAATCATACCTTGTCTAAGGGCAGAGTTCCTTTGGTAGACAGAAGCATGCAACTACAACAAGGGACTGCTTTTCACTCAACCTCTCACTGCCCAAACCCTGACAACAGATGCATAAGACTATGGCATGGGGGGCTCACATGGCAGGCAAATGCATTCAGGGCCACTGGAGCCCAGGCCAAATTCTCCTGCACATCAATCAAAAAGAGATGCTAGCTGTACAGAATGCTGTGACAGCCTTCAAATACTTAATCCTTTCAGGACAACTGCTTATAAAAACAGACAACACCACAGTTCTGTGGTACATAAACAAGCAGGAGGGATCCCATTCTTACCCACTCAGCAGGCTAGCCATGGGCCTGTGGAACACAGCCTTGAGCAACCAAGTGCATCTACAAGCTCATTTCCTGCTAAGCAAACAAAATTCATTGGCAGACGACTTAAGCAGAAATCTCCTAGAACCACACGAGTGGAAATTGGCACCCAACACCTTCAACCTTCTAATCCAGAGGTGGGGACACCGGAGGTGGACCTCTTTGCCTCCACGTGAACCATCAGTTGAGCAAATTCTGCACCAGGAACGCTCACAGCAGGGCCTGGAAGGTGGATACCCTATCCTTCCAATCGAAACAACTCTCAATTTATGCCTTTCCCCCTCTGCCCCTCCTCTCAAAAGTACTACTCAAGATAAAACAAGATATGCCATGGGCAATTCTTATTGCCCCAGACTGGCCACGCCAGCACTGTTACCCACTTTTACGCAATCTGACATCAGTGCCACCCTGGCACCTTCACCAGACTCCTACTCTATTGTCTCATCAGGAGGACAGATTTTGCATCCATAGTTGCAAACCCTAAACCTTGCAGCCTGGCTTATCCCCTGAATAGACCACCAGCAACCCTCAGCAAACAGGTGCTGGACATCATTCTTGAAGCCAGAAGGCCTAGTACCAGGAAATCCTATGCTGAAAAGTGGAAAAGAGATATTGTTATTGGAATCAGTCTCAAGGAAAAAAGACACAGCAGTGCCCTCCTTTACCTCTAATCCTGGATTACCTAGCAGAGCTACTCCACAAAGACCTATCCTTCTCCTACACTAAGATTCATGCCTCTGCCATCTCAGCTCATTATAATACTGAGCCACCTCTATTTTCTCACCCTCTCATCAAACAGTTCCTGAGAGGGGTTAACAACTTAAGCCCCCCTAGGAGAGCACCCACCCCTGCCTGGGACCTTAACTTTGTACTGGAAAAGCTCATGCCTCCCCCTTTTGAACCTGCTGCTTCAGCAGAGTTAAAATTCCTCTCTTGGAAAACAACCTTGCTTTTAGCCATAACTTCGGCAAGAAGAGTGTTTGAGTTACAGGCACTAATGGCTGTGGAACCAGTCATTATTTTCCATGCCAAAAGGGTTTCCCTCAGGACTAACCCATCCTTTATGCCTAAGGTGGTGTCCAGTGTTGCTGAAAACCAATCCATCCATTTGCCCACCTTCCTCCCTAACCCACAGAATAAAGGGGAAAGGATCCTGCAACTCCTTGGATGTGCACAGACAGCTCAGGTTCTACCTTGACAGGACTAAACCTTTCAGAAAATCTGACCAGCTGCTAATCAGCTTTGCTATAGGGGCAGAGGGCAAGGCAATTTCAAAACAAACCATTTCCAAATGGATAGCACTCTGCATCTATTTTTGCCACAAGCACCATGGAAAACCTACCCCACAGGGGATCAGACCACATTCCACTAGGGCTGCTTTCACCTCTACAGCATTTCTCAGGGGAGTCCCTACCAGGGACATTCTGGAAGCTGCAACCTGGAGTTCTGTACACACCTTCACCAAGCATTAGCACTAGTCTATTTTTTCCAAATCCAGAGTGGATTTGCTACAGCAGTCTTACAAGGCCTGCTAGCCAGCCCCAAACACTTCTTGACTGCCTCCACCCTTCCTCAGATTTGGGAATCAACCCCTAAGTGTGATGACTGCAACAGTGAAACACGAACACAGAACAGTTGTGTACACTTACCATAAATGTAGATGTCAGAGTGTATTCACTGTTGCAGTCCTGGTTTCCCTCCCTCCAGCCCCCTGGTTTTCACTATCTTTCTACCTCTCCTCTCTGTGGCCATTCTTAATGGCATTAGTATTTACTTTTTACTGGTGGTGTTCCCCACCATACACTAGCTTCCAATTTGGGGGCTTCTGACATTTGGGCCAAGAAAAACTGATGTAATGGCATCGGCTGCCTGTTTTATACCCCTGACGACCTGATGTCATGGAAGACGCAACAGCATCCGACGCAGAAATACTAAGACTCTGGTAGTCAGGCCGACTGAGGGCTACCTGCAGGCAGATAACCCAAGTGTGATGACTGCAACAGTGAATACACTCTAACATCTACATTTATGGTAAGTGTACACAACTGTACTATCTTTCTCCCCCTCTACTTTTCCCAGTTTGCTCAGAGGACACACCTCACAGCAAGGAAGTTCCTGCAAGCACTAGGGTACATGGCATCCTGCATCCTGTTGGTGCCCTTGGCCAGGCTTCACATGAAGCCTGCAGAATTTGTCTTGCAGATAACTGGTTCTTGTTGCCATTTGTTTGAAGTCAATTGCCTTTGTCTGGCGTGAGGTAAGCCATCTGGGCAGTTGTATTCAAGCTTGCACCCAGGAATGTAATTATTTGAGAGGGCACCAGTTGTGATTTATTTTCGTTTATGGTGTACCCTAGGCATACTAGAAGCCTTTTTACAAATGCCAGATGTTGAAGAAGAGAGTCCTTGTCCTCTGCTTGAATGAGAAATTCGCCAGATAAGGATAAATTTGAATGCTTCTTTGTCTGCAGAATGCAATTATTGGTGCCAGGCACTTTGTAAAGACCCTGGGCGTAGTAGATAAGCCAAAGGGCAGTGCAGAGAACTGGTAATGCAAAAATCCTGCTTTGAAGCAGAGGTATCTTCCGCATGATTCCCTTATTGGGATATACAGGTATGCCTCTTAAGTCTAGAGTTACTAACCAAGCATTCTTGCCTAGCATAGACAGTAGCTGTTGTAGAATCAGCATTTTGAATTTTGGAATGTCCAGGAACGTGTTCAGAATCGATAAATCCAGTATCGGGCGCCATGAATTGTCTTTTCTGGGTACCAGGAAAAGTCTTGAATAAAAACCTTGTCCTTTTTCCTTTTCTGGTACTGGTTGAATAGCCCCCATATCCATGAGGGACATGACTTGTTTCTGGGCCTCTGCCCACTGATTTTGTGGCAGATTCGGCCATCCGTTTGGAACTGGCAAAGTATGGAAATGAAATCTGTACCCCTGGGATACTACGTTTAATACCCACTTGTCCTGGGTAATTAACTGCCAATTTTGAGCATGAAGTGCTAGTTTTCCCCCCAAGGGGGCTGCCAAAAGATAAGTGCTTGGTGATGGTAGAGGAAAGTCATTGAGACTGTTTACTGTAGGGTTGTGCCTTGTTTCCTCCAGATTTGGAGGTGAAGGCACCCCAATTCTTTGACCTGTAAGAACCCTGTGATTGATATTCTGGAGCCTTTTGAGCGCCTGGATTTGCCCTGATTGGCTCTGTTGGACACAGGAAAGGACCAATTTTTAGTAGACCATTGCCAACTGAACCTGGGTGGCTGCACTTGCAAAAAATCTTTTACAGTTTGCATAGATTTAGCTTTGCCTTCCATTTTCTTTAAAACCTCTTCTGCCTTATTACCAGAGCATCATGGTGCAAAGGGTCATACAATTTAGCTTTAACTTGATCAGGCAGATTTTGCTCATTGAGCCAGGCATGCCTTCTAATCACAGATCCAGTAACGGCGGCCCTTCAAGAGGCCTCCAAGGAATCAAAACCACATTGCAAGTATGCTTTCCAACCTGTTCTGCTGAAAGCAATAAATCCTGTAACTCTATTTTCCACACAATCAGAAATCAACATAATTTTCTGTTTCAGTAAGCCCATAACATGCTGTTGATATTTAAGCATATGAAACTGGCAGTTTAAAGCCCTGATTGCCAAGGTTGCAGACGTATAAACCTTCTTACCCAATCTATCCAGCGCCCTGGAATCTCTATCACAAGGGGCAGGATTTTCGGCTGTAGAAGCCTTTACACCCTTGGGACTCTGGATTTTTGAAAAGAAATTTGTGGGAGTCAGGAACCCTGTAATATCTGCCTGGCTTACTAGGAGCCGGAGGCAGGGAATCAGGAGCCATGCTTGATTCCGAGAACACATCAACAATGTCTAATACAGGAGGTATTGCCAAAGGTCTATGCTGAGGGAGAAGGAAATCCCCAAGCCTCTTTTTTGATTCAGAGAAGTCCTGACTCTCCCAGTGAAAATGTTCCCTTAAAGTAAGCAAAGTCTCTCCAAAAGAGTAATCCTCAGGAGGAGATGCAGATGGGATGGATTCCTCTGCATCAGAATCCTCATAGGGAGGAATAGAAAATTCCTGATCAGAAGAGGAATCAGAAGAAATGGAAACCTGATCTGAAGATTCATTATCAGTGCCTTGCCTAGGCCTCTTAGCAGGGGGTGGTTGGGAACCCCTGATCAGAGTAATTAAATCCTCAGCCATTTTGATCATCTGTCTTTTAGGCATAGGGGCCTGAGCACGTGGCTCGTGTTGTTTTTTTAGACACAGAAATTGCTTTTGACCTTGTTTTTGTTGCCGGTGTCGGTTTAACATAAAAATGTTGAGGTCTGAAAACACCCTCAGAAGCCGGTGACTGATCAGCGGCTCCGGACCCATCTAAGGGAGAGACATCCGCGGGTTCAATACTCTGAGAATCTCACGGCATACCGGACTCCGAATGGGTCTCGGTAAAGCTGCGAAAGCACCTCACTGAGTACTGGCGACTGGCTTAGAAGAAGCTTTGTCGTCGGTTTTGGACCTCGACAGTCTGTCTCTCTTTTTCTTTGCATTTTTTGTGGACTCCGGTAGTCAAATTGCTAACCGAAGACATTTTGGGATAGTTAAATCTTGTACCAAAATATTTAGAGGCAAAAATATACCAACGCTTAATAGTGCGTTGGTTAAATTTAGCACAAAACCGACAGCATGGCACGTTGTGATCAGGGCCTAGGCAAGGAATACAGTACAAATGAAAATCCTTTGCTTCCCACAAGTAATGCAGTTAACTTTTACTGATATCAGTAAGGAGCAAGAAAATGTTTCCCCAACGGGGTACTTAGCTTTAAGTTGAAGACTTCAGTTCTGAAACTCGAATATGAAAATTTCAGGAGTCGGCTGACCGGCACTTACAAACTGCTTGTGCTTCGGGCACCGCGCAGCAAGAAAGACTGAATAAAATGGTGTCGGCTGCATGTTTTATACCCCTGACGACCTGACGTCATGGAAGAAGAGACAGCAACTGACGCAGGACCCAAGACTTTGTTATTCAGGCCGACTGAGGACAACCTGCCAGCAGATTACCCAAAAGTAATGACTGCAACAGTGAAACACGAAGAACATCCTATTTGTCTGAAACTCTGTTGCCAAAGAGAAAAATAAAGATTTAGGCTTTCTGAAAGAGAAAAGGGGCCATGGTAAGAGATGTCTCTAACAGTCATTCAGACTTGCTGGATAGCCCTTGGTTTTGGGTGGTCTGACGCTTCTTTTTGCAATCACCTCGCCACTTTTTCTTAAATGTTTGTTTACTTGTATTTTGAGACTGTTTACTCTTTTTTGCCAAGTGTAACAAAGGAGACAGAAAATCCTTTGGACAATCTGAAAAAAAGACTGCTGAAAAATCTTGGATTCCCTGAACAGCTTTCTCCTTTTATCACACCTTTTGGACGCACTTCTGCAGCAGAGGAGCCAAACGCTAAATATCTATCCAAGGGTGAATTTAAAATTTCATCATCTGAGAGGTTCTGAGAATGCAGCCATGCAAACCTCCTCAAAACAGTACTAGTGGCCATAGCCCTGGAAGCAGTATCAGTCATACACAAACTATAAACAATGAGTAAACTGTGCAATAGAAGAAAATTAAGTTATTTAAAGCAATTTTTTTCTCTCACAAGAATAAACAGCAGATAAATTCTCATACTTTCACAACCGGAACAAACATATGCACTTGACAATTCAAAATTCTGAAAATCAAAGTTGCAGAAGTATACACGTCTTTCCTATAGCTATCTGCAGGCAGATAATCTAAATGTGATGACTGCAACAGTGAAACACGAAAATCAATAATTTCACCCGGAGGAGGAACTACCCAAGACGTGGTTGGGCCCACTTCAAAGGCCTCCAAAAACAGGCTCCTCCAGGTAAGGAGCTTTGAAGTACAGCCCTGTGCTGGCAAAGGTGTTGCAAAAGATCACAAAAGAGGCTTCTTTGCAGGAGATATGGGGGCCCTCACCTTCCTCAAGGTCCGTTTCCTCTGTAATGGACTCCTCAGACAAATCCAGGAGCTTCCTCTTGCACTGCCTCTTACCAGACACTTTACACTATGGAGACCATGGGGGGAAGAGAATAAGCCAGGAGCCCTACAGGAAGTACATCTTGGAGACCACCAGGGGCAGGCTTTCTCATAGCAAGCTGAGACGTGGGCACATGCACAGACACAGAAGAGAGGGCCACCAGTCATGCTAGACTATTCCTTTTCGCCTGATGGGAAAAAGAAAAATTGTGTAAAATCTGACCATAACCATAGTTGTCCCGCTCCTCCATGTTGGAGTATTCATCATGTATGGGTTTACTCCTATTTGCTCCCAGAACATCCGGCCAGTATACAAAAGTTTTCAGTCACTGTATGGTGCGTGGGACATCTGACATGGCTAGTGGAATGTGGGCCATAAAAGTGATGCTTGCACACACCAGCCCTCAGAACTGTAAGCCCCAGTCAGAACCAGTCCTATGAAGGGAAATGCCAGTCCTGTGCCACCCTGAAAGGAAAATGCATCATAACAGGAGGGGAAGGTGGCTGGGAAGGAATACTGCAACATGGAAGAGAAAGACATCTATGGTTATGGCAAAATTTTACAGAATTTTTTTGTCCTTCTATTCACATGTTGCAGTATTCATCACATATGGGTGAGTGCCAAAGCTCATTGTGAAGAAGGGGGTAGTGGTCTAGAGGTGGCCTCCAGGAATCCACGAAGGACAGCCCTGGCAAACCCCACCCTGGCTCTGGAAATATGGTCTAACTTGTAATGTTTGCTGAAGGCATGCACTGATGACTAAGTAGCCACTTCAAGAATAGTAGAGGTATCCAACCCCTGAAGAAGGCCCCTGAGGAGGCCATTGCCTTGGTGGTGTGTGCTTTAACAGTCCCTTGCAGGGATTTCCTGTAGTATTTGTAGCATAAGGTGATAGCTTTGGAAATCCATGTTGAAACAGTTTGTTTGGTTACTGCCTTTCCTAAAGCCCTGGGGTGGAAGGAGATAGAGCAGATCAGCATATCTGAAGGGCTTGATTTTGTGTAGGTAAATTCTGTATTTGTCTGTGCACGTCTAGGGAATGGAGTACTCTCTCACTGTCTCCCTGTGGGTTCGGAAAGAAAATAGGTAGGTGGATGGCTTATGTGAAAGGTCATACACCACCATGGGCATAAAGGAGGGGTTAGCCTTACGAATAACCGTGTCAGTGTGGAATACTAGGAAAGGTGGAATAGCCATGAGGGCTTGCAGCTCTGACACTCTTCTGGCTGAGGTTAAGGCCATAAGTAGGACAGTTTTTCATGTACAGTGTTTTAATTAAGCTTTGTCTGCTGGCTCGAAAGGAGGAAGCAAAAGCTTTTCCAAAACACAGTTGAGGTCCCATGGGGGGTGGAGATGGCTTCCTAGGGGGTCTGAGGTGAAGGACCCCCTTTAAGGAATAACTTAGCTGGTAATCTGGAGGCTAGTGGAGATCCAGATGAAGACATGCTGAAATGGCAGACAAGTGGACTTCAATGGATGAGTAGATCTGCCCTGTCTGCAGTAGTTCACACAGGTAAGACAGTACTAGAGGGGTCTTGCTTGCAAGCGGGTCCAATTGTCTTTTGAGACACCATATAGAAAATATCTTCCATTTTGATAGGCAAGATTTTCTTGTATTTGGTTTCCTGGCCTCCTGCAGGACAGTCAGCATGTCCTCGTTGTAAAGGTGTCTGAAAGGGATCAGAATCCTATCAGCCACAGCGTAAGGTGCAGCAATTGCCACTGTAGGTGTATTTGGGATCCCTTGTGCTGTGTGAGAAGGTCCAATCTGAGGGGTAACTTGTGGTGATTGCCCTTGGAGAGTTGTAAGAATAGGGGGAACCAATTCTGTCTTGGCCAATAGGGAGTCACCAGCAAGATTTTTGGTCTGTCCTGCTGGATCTTCAGCAGGACCTTCTGTACAAGGGGGAAGGGGGAAATGCTTAGAGAAACCTCCCCTTCCAAGAAATTGAGAAACATCTGTTGCCCTTGCCTGAGAGTGTGGGAGTCCGTTGCAGAAGGAAGGAAGTTGCCTGTTGATGGTGGAAGCAAACAGGTCTATTTGAGGTGTACTCCACCGGTGGACCAGGTCCAGGAAGACATCCCCCCTGTGAAGCATCTATTTGTAGTTGTTTGTTATGGACCTGCTGAGAGAGTTTGCCTGGGAGTTCTGTTATGAAGGAATATAAATCCGCCTGCAGGGTAACTCCCTGGGAGCTGGCCAGTTCCCACGCCAGGAGAGCTAGTCTGCAAAGCAAGTAAAGATCCCCCCCCCCCCCCGTTTGTTGAGTTTTCACAGCACTGTGATATTGTCTGTGAAGATCGTTAGTGGTCCTTGTTGTAGACTGGAAGGCTCGCAGTGTCAAGCGTACTGCCCTCATCTCTCTGATATTGATGTGCTCTTCTTTGTGTGGCCCTGGCCACAGTTCCTGCACTTTCAGATGGCCCAGAGTTGCTCCCCAGCCCAAGTCTGAGACATCTGTGTTCAAGATCTGTTTGGGCTGAGATGGTTGGAGGGGAAGACTTGGATTGAGGTGCACTTGCTTCAGCCACCACTGGATTTCTAGTTTGAGGTAGGGCAGGAGGGTAACCCCGTACTCCAAAGAGTGGGAGTGTTGAGTCCAGACTGACTTTAGGTACCACTGCAACTTCTAATATGGAGTCTTGCTAATGGTAACGTCGGCATTGTGGCTGCCATGTAGCCCAGGAGCCCGTCATACTACCTTGTGGTCAATTCTGTTGTCTGGAGGACCAGAAGTAGGTGTTTTCTTAAGCTTTCTACCTTTTTTTTGGGGGGGGGGGGACGACTTTCATAATATCTGTACAAATCCTGCATCCCAAAAAGACAATGTCTTCAGAAGGTTCCAGTTGAGATTTTGGGAAGCTGATCTGAAATCCCAGGGACTGCAAGAGAGTAATGGCAACTTGTAAGTGTTGCAGGAGGGCCTACTTGCAGTCTGCCTGAATGAGTAAATCATCCAGGTAAGGAAATATCTGGATTCCTTTTTCCTGCAAAAGGCAACAACTGGAGCCAGACACTTGGTGAATACTCTGGGGCACAAAGCCCAAAGGGCAAGGCAGACAACTGAAAGTGAGAAAGATCCACAGAGAACCTTAAGTATTTTCTGAAACTGGGTCTTATAGGGATGTGAAGGTAGGCATCCTTGATATCTAGGGTGGCCATGAACCACTGGGGATGAAGGCGCGAAAATAGTTCTGGTAAGATCAACATCTGGAAAGTAGGAACCTGAAGGAAGAGGTTGAGTAAAGAGACGTCCAGAATTGGTCTTCAAGGACCGACATTTCTTGAGACTAAGAAAATCCTGGAGTAGAAACCTCTTCCCTTTGCAGCCTGTGGTACTGTTTTGATGGTGCCTTGAGCCACCAGGGTTTCTAGTGCTGGCTGCAAAAGGTGGAGCTGCTGCTTTGGAGGTTGTGGGATACCCCTTCTCTTTGGAAGCATAAGCCACGTCGTAAAATACCAGTTTTGTATTATTGAAAGGACCCATTTGTCTGAGGTGATGATGTCCACATGAAGACAAGAGAGACGCACCGAGAGAGGGAAGTGGGGGGTGGAGGTTTTAAGACAGGCATGTTTTCAGACTCTACCTGCCCTGTCTTGAAAGCGCAGCCTCTGGCTAGAGGAGAAGGAGGAAGTTCTGGTTGGAGTGGGTTGCTTCCTGGTTGTTTTTCTGGGTCTTGTGAGAGCAGCAGGATGAATGTGCTTTCTGACAAATTGTATTTTTGCTGGGTAATTCCTCTGGTCTTCAGGAATAGGAGAGACCAGCACGTGTTTTAAATCCTGCATCTCGTTCTCCTTTTGTTGTAGTGACAAACAAATCAAAAAAGCAAACTGAAAAATGAATAAAAATCAGTCACTTCTATGCCAAACAGAGCTGTACTGTCCAGAGGGGCATCAACCAGCTTAGCTCTAAAGTCATCTGATAGATGTTGGAGGACTATCCAAGAATACCTTCTCAAAGCAGATGCTGATGCTGCTAACCTGACTGAGGCCTCAGCAGCAACATAACTACACTTTAGAGTGTGCTTGGTAATCTGGGAGGTGAGAGCAACAAGGGTAAGATGGTGAAGCTTTGGCATCAAAATCTGGTGAATCAGACAATTCTTTAGAGACGTTCCCCAGAAGTGGTAAGGCATATTTAGCCATGTGTGTCTGGTAGTTGGTAGCCCTGAAGGCTAGAGTAGCAGAGGTGTAAATTTTCTTACTCAGACGTTCCCTGGTTTTGTGGTCTTTGTCAGCTGGGAGGATGGTAGTCGTGGTGGGCAATAGTTTAGAGGCCTTACTCGTGGAAATGGTGGCAGAGTCTGCTGGAGGACACAAACTCAGCAGTCTCAGGGACTTTATAAAATATAACAGGTCTGTGTGGAGAAGGGGGCTGTGAGTCAGGGTTCAAGGATGCTGAAGAAAAGGCATCCAGGAAAGCAGGCAGAATTGGAAGAATAGCAATAGGAGTTGGGGAATCCATCTGAATGAGGTCATATCTTTTTTGAACCTCAGTCATTTCAGAGAATTCCCATTTAAAATGTTCTTTCATTCTGGTAACAGTTTCCCCAAAAGTCAAATCCTCAGCTGGGGAGTCAGGGTCAACGGATTCTTCCTCTGGGGAGCCATATCCCAAGGGATAAGGTAACTCTGAGAGGTACAACAGAGTGATTCTTCAGATGAAGAATCACAGAATTCCTCCTCTTCCCTCAGAGATGGGTCTGATGTTCGAAGCCTTGGACTCAGTATAGGAGAAGGGATGGTGGAAGTCCCTGTTGTGGTGGGCTGTAAGGCCATAAAAGCATTAAACAAGTTTTGGCTGAAAGCCTGCCAGTCAATCAAGCTTTCATGAGTAGGTGCAATATGTTTTTTTTTCCCCTCTTTTTGAGAGGCCTGGCGAGCATCTGAAGAGAGGAAGGCTGCAATCAGGTGACTGTAAAGAACCGGAGGGATCCGACGACCCTACTGAAATCACTGGTCCCCCCCCCCCGGGCATCGGAGAAGCATTTACAGACATGCCCTCTGCATGGGATTGTACAGCTTCCATGGAGGTACTATCTGTATCCAAGGCGGCGGAGGAAGAATCCTCAACCAGACACAGGCTGACGGTCAGATGAAAAGAGGTGCAGCAGTAGTGGTTTCTTTGATAGTCTTGGCTTTCTTTGTCGGCAGTTCGGCAGGTACATCGGCAGAACCTTCCATACATAAGGCTAATTGTTTTAAAAGTTGGTTTTCCAGATAAAAATTGAGCATGTGCAGACTGCTGTGCAAGGTTTTGGGCACAAATGCTTGGCAAATGGAGCAGGCCTTGTAGTCGTGTGATCGACCTAAACAAGAGAGACCCTGATTGTGGGCATCCTTGTGGGGTATCCGATGGCTGCACTCACACTTGCCCGTTCTGGATGACATGAACAAGCATTAGAATAAGAAAAAAGTGACTGAAATGGTTCCCCAATGGGGCACTTATCTGACTTCTTCCTAGATCAGGCAGCAGGGCTGACAGGAATACCTGAATTTATAAAACTAAATAAAAGTAACAAAAAACACCGCCACCAGCCAACCAGACCCAGAGGACCTAGGATCCAAAGACCCCAAGGATGCACTGGAATCGGGAAACAATCTACTCTGTTCTGATGCAGAGCCCAAAGCCAAACTATCAAAAGCAGAAGTTACGAGCGGGAGAGACTACCCGTAAACTAGAATCGTTGAACCCGACCAACACACCCCTGTCTCAACCTGTCGGCCCAGAAGGTCCACTTGGCTTCAACACAGCCAGAGTAGAGGAAATCAAGGAAGGGGGTAAGAGTCTAAATTGCCCAGACAATCGGCTCCAATCCTAGGGAATGGAAGAGAACCAGTTCCAATTACCTCAAATTCATAGGACCTGAGGGACGAAACAAAGATACAGTAGCCGAAACTTTGAAGTAGAGGGCCCAAAGCCAGTGGAATGAGGCCTACCTCCATCTGTGCCTGCAAGAACTGCATCAACTGCTCCAGTTCTGCAGTCTTCAATCTCCTAATGGACCGAGATGACTCAACTCAGCAAGCCACCACGGGGGACTGGAAGATAGTCACCAGGCAACGGATCTGGCCTACTGGTCCAAGATGGAGAAACTCGGATCTGAGGCAGAAATGGGGAGGATTCTGGTGAAAACTTCCATGAAGTATATGGAAAAGGAAAGAAAGTCCACACCAAAGGAGCCCCCCAACCGGAAAAGGGTAATGGTAGGGGAAAGAGATTGGCTCCAAGGCGTCAGAGCCAAAAGAGAGCAACTCGACGGCATTGAAGCAAGACAGGGGAACAGAGTCTGGTAGGTGATCCGAGGGTCTTGGGACTTCAATATCCAGCAGGCCCAGAAACAGTAACAAAAGACAACAGGGCAGACTGCTTAGTCTTCCTTGGAAACTTTCGGGGCCTTATCCTGCTTATGACCGGACTTGTCCCCTTTGCTGGAGGAGGTTGACTAGCTCTCCCCTGAAGGCACAAGACCCGTAAGTCTGGCTCTGCTCTCATTTGAAAACAGCACCAGGGGACGCTAGGTGAGCAGCCCCAAGGCAATAAACAAATCACTTATAAGCATGCCAGGAAGAAAGCTTATGCCACAAGAAACAGATTTTTTTGAACATTTTATCCATCATCAACCTAACATCTATCAATCCTAACCCCAACACAAATGGAGAAAAACACAAGCTCTAAAGGCAGGAAACACAACCTACACCAACTAACTACAAATAATACCTAGTCAAAAAACTATCACTACACACACACCAAGTACAAAAAAGCAAGCAGAAGAGCAAACTATCATTTGTAAATGGGTTTTTTGAGAGAGTACACAAAGAGAAAGAACAGTTGTGTAAAATTTTAACTATAGATGTCCTTCTCGTCTATGTTTCAGTATTCATAACCCTTAGGGTTAGCCTTTGCCCAGCGACCCGAACATCCGGCCAGTATAAAAAAGCTTTAGTCACTGCAAGGTACGTGGGACTTTGGCCGTAGAGAATGTGGGCCATAAAAGTGACGTCTGCATGTACCTTCCTCAGAACAGAGTGCCCTAGTCAGACCCCAGTCCTACGACAGTTGCACAAGTTCTTAATCATCCAGCAAGCCCAATTTTTTTTTTTATATCTAGGAGATAGGAGGGTAGGATAGAATACTGCAACATGGAAGAGAAGAAAGTACAGTTTTGTACCTACCATAAATGTAGATGTGGTTATACTGCTGCAGTCATCACACTTGGGTTATCCTGTCATCAGGTGGTCCCCGCAGTCGACCGAATACCAAAGTCTTGGTCCGGCGTCGGTTGTTGTCGCCTCTTCCCTGACGTCAGTGCGACAGGGGTATAAGAGAGACAGCCGATGCCATTTTCTTCAGTTTTTCTTGCCCCAGATGTCAGGTGCCCCTAACTAGGAAGGCAATACAATAGCTATGCAACAATACCTTAGTAGATAAGCAGTAGTACTAGCTGTTAGTAAATACACCATATAGACATGCATCCAATAGATTGAAGTACATGGAGTTGTAACTAACACCCTGGAATGTAGAGGGGATGGAGGGAGGGTAACCTGGACTGCAGCAGTATAACCACTCGAACATCTGCATTTATGGTAGGTACAAAACTGTACTATGTTCATCGTGCTATACTGCTGCAGTCATCACACTTGGGTAGAATCCCTCAGCTATGGAAAGGTGGATGGTACTAAACTGGGTTAAGTGATGCTAGGATGCCCTGCAGAACTGCAGTGGCAAAACCAGCCCTGGTTTTTGAGTATAATGGAAGGTTGTAGTGCTTGGTAAAGGTGTGCACTGAACTCCAAGTAGCTGCCTCCAGAATGTCTTTGGTTGGAACCCCTCTGAGAAAGGCTGCTGAGGTTGCAGTAGCCCTGCTAGAATGGGATCTAATATTGACAGGCACTGCCTTCCCACTGTGCGAGTAGCAAAAGCGGATACAATGTGCTATCCATTTGGAGATGGTCTGTTTTGAAATAGCCTTTCCTTGTGAACCTGCAGCATATGATACAAAGAGTTGGTCAGTTTTTCTGAAGATCTTTGTCTTATCTAAATAGTAATGTAGCTGTCTGCGAATGTCCAAAGAGTGAAGGAGCCTTTCTCCTTTATTCTGTGGGTTAGGATAAAAGGTGGGTAAATGAATGGTCTGATTCAAAGCCAAACTGGATACTACCTTGGGCATGAAGGTAGGGTTAGTTCATAAAGAGACTCTGTCCTGATGGAAAATGATGAAAGGTTCCACTGCAATAAGTGCTTGTAGTTCTGAGACCCTGCGTGCTGAGGTAATAACCAGTAACAAGGCTGTTTTCCAAGACAAGTATTGTAGTTCTGCTGAGAATGCTGGTTCGAAAGGAGGTAGTGTTAACTTTTCTAAAACGAAGTTGGTGTTGGTGGTTTTCTGGGGGGGGGGTCTTACATTCTTAGCCCCTCTGAGAAACTGCCTAAGTAAAGGGTGTGAGAAAATTGGGGGATCCGTATTATATTGAGCTGAAATGGCTGAAGCATGGATCTTAATGGAGGAGAAGGAAAGGCCTTTGTGTAGCATCTCAGTTAGGTATTGCAGTATGTGAGGAATGTTTGGAATCCAAGGATTTTGACCTTTAGCCTGGTGCCATGCACAAAATCTTTTCCATTTGTCTGAGTAAGTCTTCCTGGTGCTGGGTCTCCTGGCCTCCATAATTACATTCAGGACGTCCTTTGAGAGAAGTGTTGATTGATAATTTAAGAAATTCTCCATGCAGCTAAATTTAAAGTTCTGAGCTGGCTGTGACGGGTTTGATAGTTTTTCTGAGTCAACAGTAGTGGGAATTGAGGCAAGATCCATGGAGGGCTGTGAGTCAAGTTCCTTAGTAATGGGTACCAGTGCTGGCGTGGCCAGTCCGGAGCAATGAGGATCATTTGTGGTCTCTCTGATCTGACCTTCAATAATACCTTGGTCAATAGAGGTAGTGGAGGGAAGGCATAGACTGTCAGTGTTGTCCAACTGAATGATAGGGCGTCCAATTTCCAGGCTAGGGAGTGATAAGTCCTTGTGCAGAATTTTTGTAATTGGCAGTTGTTGGGGGAGGCAAATAGATCTATGTCTGGACATCCCCATCTTTGAGTTATCATTGAAAAAACTTGTGGGTGTAGTCTCCACTCGTGAGGGTCTGCCATGTTTCTGCTTAATTCGTCTGCCAATATGTTTTCCTTTCCTGGCAGGAATTGTGCTTGTAGTTGTACTTGGTAGGTCAAAGCTGTGTTCCATACGGTCATAGCCTGTCTGCATAAAGGGTAGGAGTGTGTTCCTCCCTGTTTGTTTATGTACCACACAACTGTGGTGTTGTCTGTCCTTATTAGAAGTTGTCCTGGATGCAAGAGGTCCTTGAAGGCTGTCAGTGCATTTTGCACAGCTAGCATCTCCTTTTGGTTGATGTGAAGATGCATTTGTTTTGCAGACCATTTGCCCTGTATGCACTGTCCTGCCATGTGTGCTCCCCAGGCGTAGTCTGAAGAATCTGTTGTCATGGTTCGGTTTGCTGGAGGTAAGACGAAAGGAAGACCCTTGTTTGTTTGACATGCTTGAGCCCACCATAGGAACTCTTTTTGAAGGCAGGGAATGATAGGTATATTTGTTTCGAGGCTGTGCCTGTGTTGAGACCATACACTTTTCAGGTACCATTGTAATTTTCTCATATGCAGCTTTGCATATGGGATTAGTTGAATGCATGATGCCATGAACCCCAATGCCTGCAGGATTTTCCTTGCAGTGAGCTGGGTAAAAGTTGCTATCTTTTTGAAGTATTGAGTCAATTGTTTTTGTTTGTCTGGCATGAGGTAAGCCATCTGGGCCATTGTATTTAATCTGGCACCCAGGAATATTATTTGTTGCGAGGGTATTAGTTTTGACTTCTTTTTGTTTACTGTGTACCCTAGGCAACTGAGCAGCTGTGTTACAAAAGCCAGATGCTGTAATAGAATGTCCTTGCTGTCTGCTTGGATCAGGCAGTCGTCCAGATATGGATAAATTTGTATTCCTCGTCTGCAATATGCAATTACTGATGCCAGGCATTTCGTAAACACTCTGGGCACAGTAGATAAGCCAAAGGGCAGTGCAGAGAATTGATAATGCGTTGTACCTGCCAAAAATCTGAGGTATCTTCTGCAATCTTGTCTGATAGGGACATGCAGGTATGCCTCTTTGAGGTCCAACGTTACCAGCCAAGACTCCTTACCCAGCATGGGAAGGAGCTGCTGTAGTGTGAGCATTTTGAATTTGGGTACCTCCAAGTATGTGTTCAGAATTGAGAGATCTAAAGATGGGCCTCCAGGCTTTGTTCTTTCTTGGGACTAGAAACAGTCTTAAGTAAAAACCTTGACCTTGCTCTTTTGCAGGTACCTTTTGAATTGCTTTCATATCCATGAGAGCTGAAATTTGCATTTGAGCCTCTGCCCATTGGTTTGGAGGCAGATTTGGCATGTCTCTCATCCGAGGTAAAGTGTGGAAATGAAATCTGTAGCCTCGGGTAATAATGTCCAGAATCCATTTGTCCTTTGTTATGATGCGCCAATTTTGTGGAAATAGAGCCAGTTTCCCTCCCAAAGGTGCTGCCAGGGCAATTTTTCTTGGCAGGTGAAGAGGGAAGTCATTGTGTTTGTTTCCTGAAGGGTTGAGATCTTTCGTCTCCACCTCTTTGAGTTGCTGTATGCCACTGTCTAGGCCTGAAAGAACCTTGTGTCTGGCCTCTGCCCCTTGGGTGCCTGTACCTACCTCTTTGGGGTCAGTCTGATGCAGGAAAGGACCAGTTTTTTGATGGCCAGTTTCTGCTGAAACAAGAAGGTTGTACCTGTAAAAAATCTTTAACGGTTTACATAGATTTTGCCTTTTCTTCCATTTTCTTCAAAACTTCCTCTGCTTTGACACCAAATAACACATCTTTCTGCAATGGGGCATCCAATAACTTTGCTTTGACATGTTCTGGTAAGGCTTGTTCTTTAAGCCAACCATGCCTACGCATGACAGACCCTGTGACAGCTGCTCTACATGAGGCTTCCAATGAATCAAAACCACACTGTACGGTATGTTTTCCCACCTGTTCTGCTGCATGCAGCAAATCCTGCATCTCTTTCAAATCTAGTTGATCTGTCTGAGGGATCAGCTTCTGCTTTAACTGTGTAATCAAATACTGTTGGTATTTTAGCATGTGGAATTGGCAGTTTAATGCCCTCATGGCCAAAGTGGCAGACGTATACACTTTCTTTCCCCATCTTTCTAATGCTCTGGAATCTCTTTCAGAAGGGAGTGGATTCTTAGCAGTAGAGGCCTTAACCCCTTTGGGACCCTGGGAAATGGTCTTGGGGTCTGCATTAGGGCTTTTGTATAGAAACTTATGAGTATCAGGAACTCGGCAGTATCTATCTGGCTTAGCTGGTGCTGGAGGTAAGGAATCTGGGTTTAAACTGGATTCAGAGAAATCATCATCCAAAATGTCTAAAACTGGAGGAATTGCCAGGGTTCTATGTTGTGGAAGAAGAAGAAACTCACAGTCTTTTCTTAGAGTCAGAGTAATCTTGGCCTTCCCAGCGGAAGTGTTCCCTCATGGTGTGTAAAGTTTCCCCAAAAGAGTAGTCTTCAGGGGGGGAGACCGAGGGAATGGACTTCTTCAGCATCTGAGTCTTCATAAGGAGGGAAGGAGTAATCCTGGTCGTCAGAGTTGCCTGAGGAAATGGATGCTTGGTCAGAGGAAGGATAATCTTCCTCCAGTCTAGGCCTTTTGTCAGGTGGGGGTTGGGATCCCCTGATAAGGGTAATTAAATCCTCGGTCATCTTAAGCATCTGTTTTTTAGGCATAGGGGCCTGTGGGGGGGTGTGTGGTCCCGGTTTTCTAACTTTCAAGGGGGCTTTGAGCTTAGCATAAGGCTTGGCAGAGGCAGTTGTCGGTTTGAAAACACCCTCTGAGACCGAAAGTCTATTCAAAGTTTCCGGATCACCGTCGGGGCTGGCGTCCGAGGAGTGAGGTGGAACCGGATCCTGAGGCCCAACAGTTTCGGTTTGGGATGCCGTCAGAAAATCTGAATCAGCGGTAGTCAGGGGCTGCGAAGGCGCCTCGCTGAAAACCGGAGAACCGGTGTCAGGCCTTGCTGAGGCCTCGGTATCTGGTCTTGGCCTTGGCTGTCGGTCCTTATCTTTGCGTTTTTTAATCATTGCTGATGTCGGTTGCTCCGACGGCATGCTATAGTTAAATTTTCTGCCAAAATAATGCTGGGCAAATTCTGCCCGACGCTTTATTGTACGTTTGTTGAACCTAGCACAAAACCGACAACCAGAGACATCGTGGTCTGGGCCTAAGCAAGGAATACAATAAGAATGAAAATCCTTATGAGGTATTTGCTTCCCACAAGAAATACAATTATTAACTTTGTCTGACATCAGTCTGAGGCAAGAAAAGTTTCCTCAATGGGGTACTAAGCTTTAGAGAAGACTTCAGGCTGAAATTCTATTAGAAAATTTCAGGAGCTGGCCGACCGGCACTTGCGAACTGCTTCTGCTTCGGGCACCGTGCGGCAAGAAAGACTGGAGAAAAATGGCATTGGCTGTCTCTTTTATACCCCTGTCGCACTGACGTCAGGGAAGAGGCGACGACAACCGACACCGGACCAAGACTTTGGGATTCGGCCGACTGTGGGACCGCCTGACAACAGGAAAACCGAAGTGTGATGACTGCAGCAGTATAGCACGATGAACATCATCTATGGTTATGGTAAGATTTTACACAACTATACTGTATCCTTCTATTCTCATGTTGCAGTATTTATAACTGCTGGGTGAGTACCACAGCTCAAAGGGAAAGAGAAGAGGGTGGTTTGGAACTGTTTTCCAAAAAACATGCAAGATTGCCCTAGCAAATCCCGTTCTAGCTCTGGAGATGTGATCCACGTTGTAGTGTTTGGTGAAGATATGGACCAATGTCCAGGTAGCTGCTTCTAGAACAGCCCCTTGAAAAAAAGCTCCAGAGGAGGCCATGACCCTAGTGGAATGGGCTTTATGTTCGAGTCTGCTTTTTCCATGGTGGGTATAGCAAAAGATCATGACTTTGGAAATGCATGTAGAAACAGTCTGCTTTGTCGCAACTTTTCCCAGAGCCCTGGGGTGAAAGGAGACAAACAGTTGCTCTGATCTCCTAATGGATTTGGTCTTGTCAAAGTTGAATCTTAGTTGTCTGTGAACATCCAGGGAATGCAGGACTCTCTCACTATCATTCTGGGGTTGCGGATACATTTGTTCAAGCACAACTCATTGACCACCTTAGGCATAAAGGATGGGTTAATCCGTAAGGTAACTCTATCCTTGTGGAAAATTAAAAAGGGTGGGTGACCATGACAGCCTGGAGCTCCAAAACTTTCCTGGCTGAAGTTAGGGCCATCAAAAGCACAGTTTTCCAAGTATAATACTTTAGAGAGGCTGTAGCTACTGGCTCAAATGGAGCAACAGTGACCTTCTCCAACACACATTTCAGGTCCCAGGGTGGTGGAACTGGTCTCCTGGGTGACCCAAGGTGTAAAACTCCTTTGAGAAATAACTTCACTTGAAGTCTACAAGCCAGTGGGGAGTCTAGATGCAGACATGCAGAAATAGCAGCAAGGTGGGCCTTAACAGAGGAGTATGCCAACACAGCCTACAACAATTTACACAGATAAGACAGCACACCAGGGGACCTCTACTTGAAATGTGTCTAGCTGTCTTTTTAGACAACAAATGGAGAAGCTTGGGTTTCCTGGCCTCCTGCAGGACATTTAGCACGTTCTTACAGTAGAGATGTGTCTAAAGGATCAAAATTCACACCCACAAGGTTAGGTTTAGAGATTCCAGGTGGGTATGGATTAGGGATCCCTTGTCCTGTGTGAGTAGGTCCCACTCAGTGGGGTAACCTGTGATGATTGCCCTTGGCTAAATGAGAAGGAGGGGGAAAACCAGTGCTGCCTTGGCCAAAAGGGGGTTACCGGCAAGATTTTTGGTTTGTCCTGCTGAATTTTCATCAGGACTTTCTGTAGAAGTGGGAAGGGGGGATGCGTATAGAAACATACCCTTCCAGGAAATAGAGAAGGCGTCCGTTGCCCTAGCTACGGGACTTGGAGGCCTGGTGCTTGTTTAGAGGGGAGGCAAACAGGTCTATTTGTGGTGTACCCCCACCTGTGGACTATATCCAGAAACACATCCTTGTGTAGCATCCATTCATGGTATTGTAATATTTATCTGTTCAGGATGCTGCTTGTGTGTTCTGAGCTGAGGGTATATAGACAGCCTGCAGAGTTACTCCATGCTGGACCGCCAATACCCCAGGCCTGGAGTGTAAGTCTGCACTGCAGGTATAATCTTATTCCCCCTGTTTGTTCACATACCAAAGAACAGTAATGGTCTCAGTGAGCAACTTCAGGGGTCCTTGCTTCAGAGCATGTTGGAAGGCCCTCAGAGCAAAGATGAGAGCCCTCATTTCTTGGATGTTGATGTGCTCCCTCTTGGATGGGTCTGTCCATGTGCCTTGTACCTTCAAGCTTCCCACAACAGCTCCCCAACCCAGGTCGGAAGCATCTGACTGCATTTCCTGGACTGGAGCCAGGGCTTGCAAAGGAAGTCCTGGATTCAGAGAGAGACTAGATTCACTCACCAAATTATCTCCTTTCCTTAGGCAAGGCAGGAAAGAAATGGTGTGGTCCAAAGGGTGGGAGTGTTGGACCTATGTGGACCTCAGACACCACTGTGGTTTTCTCATGCGTCTTGCCACTGGCACATGGGGATTGTGGAAGCCATATATCCCAAAAGTCTGAGGTATTCTCTTGCTGTCATTGCCATGGATGACAGACAAATAGTTGTGTAAAATCTTACCATAACCTTAGATGCCCTACTCTTCCATGTCGCAGTATTTTTAGTGTGGGATTTCGTGTCTCAGGCGACCCATACATAGGCTCCTATACAAAAGCTTAAGCCTGGCTGCTGTAGGTGCATGGGACGTCACACGTAGGGCTATAAACCAGGGACCTTAAATGTGACGCCTGCACGCACAGACCTCAGAACTTAATGCCCAGTCGGACAGTCCCATAGAGAATAATGAGAGATCAGCCAGAGGTACCGAGTGCCATATGCTGGCTAGTCTACCCTGATCCAGGTTAGAGCTTCAGATTGCCCTAAAGGTATGTCAGTAGTGGAAAAAAGGGGGCTAGGTGGGTGGGAAGGAATATTGCAACATGGAAGAGGGACATCTAAGGTTATAGTAAGATTTTACACAACTATTCTATATCCTTCTATTCCTATGTTGCAGTATTTTTAGTGTGGGAGAGTACCACACCTTAAATTAGAGGGAAGGGTGGAAGTAGATGTAGCAGATTCCACAAAACCTTACAGGATTGCTCTAGCAAACCCTGCCTTGGGCTCTGTAGACATAGTCCAATTTTGTAGTGTTTGGTGAAGGTGTGAATTGTGGACCAGGTGGCTGCTTCCAGGATGGAGGCTGTGTCCAGGCCTTTGAGGTAGGCTTTGGAGGTTGCAACGCCCCTGGTATAGTATGCTCTTACCCCCTGGGGGAGGTGCTTGTCATGGTGGGAGTAGCAGAAGGAAATAGTTTTCTTGATCCAACAGGAAATGGTTTGTTTGGAGACTGTCTTTGCCAGGGCCCTACCAAGGAAGGATACAAACACAGTTGGTTAGATTTTCTGATGGGCTTACTTTTGTCTAGGTAGAATCTTAGTTGTGTGTGCACATCCAGGGAATGGAGTATCCTCTCACTGTCACTGGCTGGAGAGGGAAAGAAGGTGGGCAGGTGAATGGATTGGTTTAGGGACAGTTTGTTGACCACTTTAGGCATGAAGGAAGGGTTAGTGCATAGGGTGACCTATCCTTATGTAAGGTAGTGTAGGGAGAGCAGGCCATAAGAGCTTGTAACTCGGACACTCTTCTAGCTGAGGTAAGGGCTACCAGCAGTACAGTCTTCTATGTACACATTTGGAGCATAGCAGCACTAGCTGGTTCAAATGGGGCCAGTGTTGGTTTTTCCAAAATGAAATTTAAGTCCCAGGGGGGAGAGATGGGTTTTCTTGGTGGTCTGATGTGCAAGACCCCTTTCAAGAATAGTTTGGCATCTAGCCTGGATAGTAAAGGGGATCTAGTGGTAGACAGACTGAAATTGGTGATAGGTGGACTTTTACTGAAGAATACGAAAGACCAGCCTTCGCTGGGGGGGTCTGCCCTTATGGAGACACCATTTGGAGAATCTCTCATTTTGATAAGTAGGATTTCCTAGTAATAGGTTTCCTGGCCTCCCTCAGGACTAAAAGCACATCCTCTGAGTAGTGATGTCTGAAAGGGATTAGATGTTTATCACTCAGAGTATTAGGCCTAACATCTGCTGGTAAGGATGAATTAGCGTTCCCTTTTGTTGTGCGAGAAGGTTCACCTTGTGGAGTAACTTGTGGTGATTGCCCTTGGCTAATGAGAGAAGTAGGGGGAACTACTGCTGCCTTGGCCAGTAGGGAGCCACCAGCAAGATTTTTGATTTGTCCTTCCTGATTTTCAGGAGGACTTTTTGAATGAGAGGAAAGGGTGGGAAAGCATATATAAACCATCCCTTCCATGGAATGCTGAAGGCATCTACTCTACAAGCAAGTGGAGATTGATCCTTGGTGCAGAAGTTTTTCAATTGTCTGTTCTGGGGGGAGGCAAACAGATCTACTGAGGTGTGCCCCACTGATGGACAATGTCTAGAAAGATATCCCTGTTCAACATCGACTCGTGCTGTAGAGAGGATGCTCTGCTGAGAATATCCACATTTTTGTTGTCCTGAGAAGGGATGTACGTTGCCTGCAGGATTTAGCTGTGTCTGGAGGTGAGGTCCCAAATTGTAATGTTACCCAGCATAGGTGGTAGGCCTTGGTCTCTCCCCATTTGTTGAGATACCACATGACTGTGGTGTTGTCTGTGAATATCTGAAGGGGCCCGGTTGAAGGATAGGCAAGAAGGCTTTCAGGGCTAGAAGAACTGCAATCACTTCCTTCACATTGATGATTCTTTTGGAGGGTAGGAGTCCAGGCCTCCTGTACCATGAAGCCTTTCATGGTAGCCCCACCCCCAGCACTGATGCATCTGTATGCGTATGTTGGGTTGGGGAGGGAGGTTGTAGTGGAAGGCCCGGGTTCAGAAGTATTTGTTGGATCCACCACCTTAGTTCTGCTTTGAGTCAGGGCAGGAGGGTAATTTGTTGCTCGAGGGGATGTTGGTGGTGTGACCACATATTTTTCAGGTACCATTGGAGCTTTCACATGTGCATTCTGGCTAGGGGCAGCATCAGGATGGTGGCTGCCATGAGTCCCAGGATCTGCAGGAATGGTCTTGTAGATATCTAATGAACCTGTAATAGGCTTTGGAAGTGAGGGGAGAGTGACAGAACTTTGTCCAGAGAGAGGAAAGCCTGCATCAGGTCTGTTCTGATCCTGCAGCCTAGAAAGATCTTGTCCTGCTGTGGGATTAAGGACGATTTTAGGAGGTTGATGGTGAATCCCAAGCTGTGAAGTAGGGAAGTGGTGAACCTCAGATGATTTCGGAGGGTGTCCGCTGTTTCTGCTAGAATGAGGATGTCGTCTAGTTAGGGGTAGATTTGGACACCTTCAATTCTGCAGAAACCTATGGCTGGGACTAGGCATTCTGTAAATACCCTGGGGCAGCAGACAAACCAAAGGGCAAGACTTTAAATTGAAAATGAGAGCAATGCCCCATGAAACTTAAGAAATTTCTGTTGGAGAGTTTTATGGGAATATGGAGATATGCTTCCTTTAGGTCTAGTGTGGTCATAAAGGCCTGGGCTGGCAATAAAGGAAGAAGGGTTTGAAGGGATAACATTCTGAATAATGGAACTTTTAGGAAAAGGTTTAGAAAGGATAAATCTAATATTGGCCTTCAAGGGCCATCTTTTTTGGCTACCAGAAAAAGTCTCAAGTAGAAGCTTTTTCCTTCTATGGTTTCTAATCTCAGGTTTTGCAGTATGCAGAGATGAGGTGGCGTTTTTTTTTTTTTTTTGGGGGGGGGGGCTTGGAAGGGGTTTTTCCATCCAAGAAAGGAAATATCCATTTTTTATGATTGCCAGTACCCAGCAGTCCAAATGGGGAGGCAGTGGGAAAGGCAGGCAGACAAGGGGAGGTGGGGCAAGGCAGTCTCGCATTGTTGGGTCCACTTCTATCTTGAAAAGGCTGTTTTTGGGTTGTGAGGCAACTGGTCTGGGGGAGGTTCGTCTCCTGGTTCCTCTCCTATGCCAGGAAGAGAAAGGGATAAGCAGAGGAGGGGGGAGCCTCCTGACAAAGGTAGTCTTAGCCGGGTAATTAATGTAGTATTTAGGGATGGGGGACACAAGCAAGTGCTTGATGTCTTGAAGCTCTACTTTTTCCTGCAGGTTTCTGAAGAGGTTTACAGACTCTCTGCCAAACAGAAGGTTGCAATCTAATGGGGCATCTAGGACTTTGGACTTTAAATCCTTTGGTAGGGGTTGGATGCATAGCTAAGACCTAGCAAAGGTCTCTGCTGCATTGTAACTGCATTTGAGAGAATGTCTGGCTACCTGGGAAGCCAGGGATAGTTTAGATGCCATCTCAGATTTGGTGTGGCAGTCAGGGGTGGACATCAAGAGAGAGGAGGCTTGGGAAACTAGGTCCAAGGCATATTTAACCATGTGGTTTGGTAGTTGATAGCGCTGAAGGCTTGAGTGGAAGAGGTGTAAACCTTCTTTCCTATTCTGTCCATGCTTTTGCTATCCTTCCGAGTGGACAGAAGAGATGCTGTAGGAAAACAGTCTCGATTGCTTATCAGGGGATACAGCCATTACAGCAGGGTCTGCCAGGGGTGGCTTTACTAGGAATTTCTGTTCATCTGGAACTTTGTAGAACCTGTCAGGTCTCTTAGGGGACGGTGGTTGAGAGTCTGGGTTCTTTGATACTGAGGTGAAAGCATCAAGGTAGGCAGGGAAAAAAGGTGGGATGGCTGAAGGAGAAGGAGATTACACTTGGAGAAGTTCAAAGTACCTCATTTGAGTGTCAGTCATTTGGGAAATGTCATATTTAAAGTATTCTTTCATTTTTGTGATAGTCTCCTCAAATGTGATATCCCCTGGTGGAGAGTCACCCTCTATGGATTCCTCATCTGAGGAATAGTATTCAAGAGGAGAGGTAATTTGTGAGGAATAGGAGACTAATTCATCTGAAGACGAGTAGTAGGGTTCCTGTTCTTCCTCTCCTTCTTGGTGAGTAGGCAAAGGGAGAGAGGTGGCAGAAGCAGGACTAGGACTAAGCACTGGAATAGTGAAAAGGGAAGGGGCTGTGGGCCGTAGGGACATAAAGGTCTGCATCAAAGAGCTAGTAAATGACTGCCAGTCTGGGATTCCTCCAGAAGGTGGAGTCTGGTGCTTTGTCTTTTCTTTTTAAAGGCGTAGACCTCGGGAAAGGCCTGGGTTCCGGAGCCTGGGAAACAGTAGGGATTTCTGACTATATCTGGTTCCCCATCGACGTCAGTAGGGGCAGACGTCAGGGCTATCTCTGTGGACGTGCAGGCCGTTACTTCTGAAGTGGCTTCCTCGAGGGGAGCCATCGAACTAGATGGTTCTGTTGGACGTCCCTCAACCCCTACAGTGGAAGGTGGTGGGAGGTCCAATGGCGGAGAGACAGAGGAAGTAGGCCTGGAAACCTTGGCCTCTTTTCCATGGTGGTTCCGGAGTGGCCGATTCAGGATCCATCCTGAGTGCATGTTTTTTGAGCCTCTGGTTTTCTAAGTACAAATTAAGGGCAGCCAGACGGTTACAGAGGGTCTTAAGGTACAAAAGATTGACAAATGGAACAAGCGGTATGGTTGTGCTCCCAGCCTAGACAAAAGATGCAGTGGTCGTGCATACCTTTATGTGGTATCTGGCACCTGCATTGGCATTTCCCTTCTTAGCTGACATCAACTAACGGTAATGACAGCAAACCAAGCTAAAGCAAATAAAGGCAAAAAATCCCCAATGGGGTACTTAGCTTTAGAAGTCTTAGAGTAGAGGAGAGAAGCGACTGATGTGATGTCGACTGTAGCTAAAAAGTTCTGAGGTCTGTGCATGCAGACATCACATTTAAGGTCCCTGGTGTGACGACCCACGCACCTACAGCAGCCAGGCTTAAGCTTTTGTATAGGAGTAGACGTTCGGGTCACCTGAGGTGGAAAATCCCACACTAAAAATACTGCAACATAGGAAAAGAAGGACATCAGGTATTCCTTTAGACTTTCCACCTTTTGGGGTGGGAGAAATGCCATCATAACATCTGCTCTGATTCTGCACCCCAGAAAGACCTGGTCCTGGGAGGGTGGATTAGACAGGATTTGGGGAATTTGACTGAAGCCCAGAGACTGCGAAACAGTAATGACTGTCTGGAGATGGTTTTAGAGGCTACTGTAACAATCTATTAAATGTATTAAATCAAATAATGAATTTAAACAGAATAACAATACACAACAATAGGATATTTATTTTGTTACCACATATAATTTATTGAGTAAAGAAATTTGGGACATAGTGAAATATTATTGGAAATGTCTATTGAAAGATAAAGTTTTATATAGCTTGCTCCCCTCTAGTCCTTTGATTGCCTATAAAAGGGGACAACATTTGGGTGACATCTTAATAAGAGCATATTTTATATGCCCTAGTGATAAATTATATCTTTCATTACGTACCTTTGGTACTTTTCCTTGTCATTTTTGTAATGTATGTCCATTTATTAGGTTATCCTTTAATAAGATCAATAATAAAGGATTTTTACCGAATAAACGTTTTTTTTGTTATTCTGATGGGGTTATTTATTGTCTTAAATGCCCTTGTAACTTATTTTATATTGGAGAAACTAAAAGAAAGTTCAAGTTTAGATTACCGGAACATATTCGGGATATTAAGAGGGGAGCAATAAAAAATTCAGTGGCCTTACATTTTTTAGAAACTCATAATAGGAATGCAAATTTACTACAAGCTACTATTTTAGAGCAAATTTTTGTTAAAAAAGGAGATCATAAATTATTAAAAAATATGTTATTATATAAAGAATCTATTTTCATATTAAAATACAATACATTATTTCCTTATGGTTTAAACATGGAAATCAATTGGAAATATTTAATATAATAAAATCTAGGATTTTGTATTTTGATATTTTCATAGCTCTGTATGTTTATTTTGGGCCTATTCTTTTTGGGAGAGAGTGTAGTCTCTTTAAATATGTAATTGTTTAATTGATTGACGATGTTATTATTGATTATCTTTTAGTATACAAGGGAATGTATTTTTACTATGAATTATGTGCTCGTTGAAGGCTGTAGTGGCCGAGGCGCTAAGACATGTATTTTAAAAAATAAATATTTTCAACATGGAATTGCTGTTGTTTTTCTACTTTTCAGTCTTTAAGACTTTTTTGCTGGTTATTTGTTCTTTTTTTTGCTACTGTAACAATCTGCCTGGATCAGGAGGTCATCCAGTTATGGGAAAATCTGCATTCTTAGGACTCTGCAATAGGCTAACACTAGAGCCAGACACTTGAATACCCTTGGAGCCATAGACAGTCCAAAGTGTAAAGCAGAGAACTGATAAAATGTGAGTTGCCTACAGAGAAGTGCAAATACTTCCTGTATTTGGGTGTGATGGAGATATGCAGGTAAGCATCTTTGATGTCCAAGGTGGTGAAAAATACCTAAGGCATTAATAGTGGAAAAAGAGTTTGAAGGGTGAGCATGCAGAAGGTGGGTACTTGACGAAAAAGGTTGAGGTGAGAGAGATCTATGGTTTCCATGGGCCATGCTTTCTTGGGATCAGGAACAGTCTTGAGTAAAAGCCCCTTCCCTTTTCTGAAGCAGGGACTGATCGGATAGTCCTCTTGAGAGAGAAGACTGTCCAAGGTTGGTTGAAATCAGGATAGCTGGTCCTTTGGTGGCTGTGGGATGCCCCTAAACACATGAGGAATGACCCAAGTCATGAAATAACCTTCTGCTATGATAGACAGGACCCACTCGACTGAGGTGATGCCTTCCCAGAGTGGGAGACAGTGAGAGAGTCTCTGGGACAGGGATATAGGGCCTGGAGGGGGGAGTCAGGTAGTCACAGACTACCTTAACTGTCCTGAAACAAAGGTTTCTGGATAGGTATCTAGGCAGGCCTAGAAGGTAGCTGCTGCTTTCTGGAACTCTTTTTGCCCCTAGTAGGAGGAGGAGGAGCAGAATGCTTTATAATAAGTTGGGTTTTAGTAGGGTAAATCCTGTGAAACTTAGGAATTGGTGACACAAACAAGTGTTTCAAGTCCCTGCAGTTCTTTTCCTTCTATTGAAGGGCCTTGAAAAGTTCTGCCACTTGGGTGCCAAACAAGGCAGTATTATCCAGGGGGGCATCAAGAAATTTAGCCCTAATATCGTCAAGAAGGGGATGTAGCTTCAACCAAGAGTACCTTCTGAGCACTGAGGGAAAGGCTGCAAGACCTGGCAGAGGCCTCTGCAGCATCATAACTGCATTTAGGTGAGTGCCTTGTCACTTGAGGACAAGGAGATCAGACTAGACATTTCAGGCTGGGAGGCCATCCAAAAGCTTAGAAGCCTAAAATAAAAGGGCCGGAGAGTACTTAGACATATGTGTCTGGTAGCTAATGGCCCTAAAGGCCAAGGCTGCTGATGTATACACCTTCTTGCTAATTCTCTGCATATTTTTATGTCCTTGTCAGAAGAAAGGACTGAGGAAGAGGGTAGCAGTCTGGAGAGTTTGACTGCAGAGACAAAAATGGTACTAGGATCTGCAGCTGGACACAATTAGAAATGTTGCCCCTTCTGGGACTTTATCTGTCAGGTCTTCTAGCAGCAGGGGGCTGGGATTCAGGATTTTTAGTAGCTGCAAAAAAGGCATCTAAAAAGGCTGGCAGGACTAGGGGAATTGCAGAAGGTTCAGAGGTATCCACTTGTAGCCGTTCATCTCTCTTTTGGACTTCAGACATTTCTGGAGTCGCACTTAAAAATTCTCTCATCCGAGAGACTGTTTCTCTAAAGGTCAGGTCCTCTCCCAGGAGAGCCCCCCCCCCCCCCCTCAGCAGAGTCCTCCTCTGGGGAAGCATAACCTAGAGCGGAAGGCATCTAAGAAGTATAAGAAAGAGAATCCTCAGAAGAGGAATCTGAAGAGTCCTCAGCCTCTAATGTAAAAGGTTCACCAGTCAGCCTCTAATGTAAAAGGTTTGGCAGTCTGGGTCCTAGGGCTGATTACAGAAGGGGCAGCCAAGGAAGACGTAAAGGGCCATAAAGGCATTAAACAAGCTTTGAGAAAGCTTGCCAATCAGGCATGCTCTCAGGAGGGGAAGTGACTTGCTTAGTTTTCTGTTTCTTTTTTAAAGAACAGGCAGGTCTAGAGGGCGTAGGGCCTAAGGTGGGCTTAGTCTCTGAAGCCTGACTGGGGCCTAGGCAAAACAGATACAGGTCACGGGCATCCTTATGATCAAGTTGACGTCCACACACACACTTTCCCTTTCTGGATAACGAGAACCTGGGCAGTCATGCAGTGATCAAGCAAATAAAAAAAAGGCCCCGATGGACTAAACTTTAAAAGCAGGATCCGACAGCAGAGACGGCAGAATGAGCTGACGTTTGACTGGTGGCAGAGAAGTTCTGATGAAGGTATGTGCAAACATCACTTTTAAGGCCCACACTCCCTATGGTCAACATCAGACATCCCATATACTTTGCAGTGACTAAAGCTTTTGTATACTTGCCAAATTTTCAGGTCGCTAGGCGGAGGCTAACCCCAAGGGTTATGAATATGGCAACATGAGAATAGGAGGACATCGACACAGCTGTTGTCTAGAACAGCAGTAAACAAGATCTGAGGTAGATTTACTGGAACACGGGTTATGGGTAGGGGAGGCAGTGCTCTTTGAGCAGACGTCTTAGAAGTTGACCAGCATCAGATCCAATAAGCCAGAGATTGAATCTAGATGGAAAAGACAACATTGGATCTGGTATTTATTTTTAAAAGCCTGAAAGTATGACAGTATTGGTATCAGCAGTGATCATTGAAACCCAAATTGAGACAAAATCTCGATCAAAACAATTCAGGCTTTCAAACTCGAACATTGCCTTTAAAACCTTGTAGTCTAATTTCTGTAACTCTGAAGTTCACAAATAGCCATTTAAATGTGAGAAACCCAAAAAATAAAAACGAAATCAGAATGAAAGCCATCTGATGTACTCTGCCTACCACAAAAGCATATATATTATACACAAGAGAACTTATTGCCTTCAAAAATGGGTCCTTAACAGTTCATCGAATTCAGTGAACAGCATTTTCGGTGCACTTGCATGAAACATGACGTTTGTTGGACTGTTCATACTGAGATTGCAATACAATGAAGATTGGAAAATTTGCCTTCTCCTCACTGTAGTGCGATCTTGGAGGTGGTATATACAATAAGCAGGGTATGTGGGGAGGCTGTAGTGAGGTTTCACTGACTATCAAGATTCTGCAAAAACTACTTTGAGCTTTTATAATTCTACTCTAATGCTTCAAAGATGAAAACAAATGAAGTCTTTCAATACACAAATGAAAATTTCAGGCCACAGTTGCTAAACTACTTTCCAATGGAAATTAAAATCAAGCAAACTGTATAAAAATAGTGGAAACTAAATAATGGCCACCAAAGCTACTACCAGTAAGGGCTCATGCTACACGAGTCACCGTCTTGTGAAGGGAGACATTCATCTGATAAACAAATCAGTCCATATCATAAATGCCATTTTCAAGTAATCCAAGTATTAAGAATACTGCTACAGGAAAACTTCTCCAAAGGAAAATCAATGGGAACAGCAAAAGTATTTCACCTATACTGACAAAAACCACACACAAAAAAATACTATGAATTAGTGTGTTATGATGTTTAATGCTCAAAAATACAGGATGTTTTAGTACCTACTTAACTACCCTTCATCTACACTGAGTGAACATATAAGCTATAAAAGATTCAAAATAGAAGCATCCTTATTTAAGCTCATGTAAAGCAACCCCAAAATTTTATATAATGCACTTATCAAATATGACGGCATAACAAGAGGCATCACACTTTTCACAGCCATATGGAAAACTAAATCATTCAGTATTGCATTGCAAAACAGATTCTTCTGCATTAAACATGCATTAATATAAACAGCGACTTCATCTGAATTTGGGGAAAATGTGTATTCTTTACAGCTCCCTAGATATATTAACTGACTCACTGTAAAATTTTTACTCACAACCAGAAACATTTCACTATTCAGTTTCAAAGCATTGAGAAAGAAAATGTTATCAATGCCCATATTTTCCTGAGATTACCTGCACTTATCACAACATATCATATATCCATCATCATGGGTGAAACCGCATATACACCTGGTAACATCAGTGCTATAGCTTCCATCATCTGAAGTGCTGATAGTAGTAGCATTAGAAGTCTCATCTAAGTTACATGCGTAAGTGCCAGTGACATCACTTTTGCTGGTTGGAGGAGGAGAAGCTGGAGGCGTTGGTGGTGGACGAGCACCATAATTATGGTCCTAGAAATAAAATAATGCATTTGTTTAATTACAAAAAAAATCATAAAAGCATTCTTGCAAATAATCAATAGAGTTACAAAACTTCAAGCAAGAGGCTTCCATAGAATGTTCAAGGATATACTCACCTTCTAATTTTGCATGTTTTACAATACAAGCCAAATTTAAATGCCGTTTTGTTCTCCACCATGCATTTTCTGTGGAGTGTGAAAAGATTTCAAGTTATTTATGGGAGAAATCGGAACAGGAAAGATAACATAATATAAAGGGGGGGGGGTACTCTGTTTTGGGCATTCCAGATTACTGGAAATAACCAAGGGATGTAAGTAAACTCCACTGACAAAAATGCTCAGCATTTCTGATCTGCATCACCATACATGTGTTTCTGAAAGGAACATCCAAACTGAAGGACTGTTGGCAGTTGTTGACAAGGGACTCCAGTTTCTGCTTACAAGACGGGGCCAGACAATTTGCTGACTTCTCAGCGTCATCTTGCAAAAGTTAGCAAAGGAACCAAGGGGACATATCATGGGAAGATCCCATGCAGAAAATGTCTTGAGAATGGAAGCCTTTAGGTGGCTTTTGCAATTATACTGGCATGCATTTACATTTTGTTGGAGGATTATACAGCTAACAGTACGGAGAACTCGGCAACGGCCAGACACATACAGCAAATGGCATACTAAAAAATAAACAAGTACATAAAGTTATGCTCTTAGCATAATGCAAGATCCATGTTTTCTTTCATCCGTCTTAACGTGTGGGTTACTGGATCCAATCGGATCAAAGGATGGCAACTCAGACTTTGACTCCGAAGTTCAAGCTCCTCTCCTATAACACACTACATCACCTAATCTCCTCTGAGCAAGCTTGCCTTCCTGCACTGGTCCCCACTACAAGGAGTAACTATAGGCCGCAGACAGAGACCTGGTGAGGTCGAACAAATGAAAACTTCAGAAAGTCCAGCAAAGCAAAGTCCACTAAAAGCAGCAATCAACATGTCAATATGGAAGGACGACAGAGAGAGGGAATGCAGAGACAGACAGAAAATTACAACATGGGTCTAGATAAGTACATAACTTTCATATCTGATGTTATTTATTCTGCCCATCTAAATCTGTGGGACAAGAGTACCAAGCCAGGCTAATCTGGGTGATACTATGGAAAAATATTGTTGAGGATAGTACAGCTAAAATGCTGCCCTTGAGATTTACTGGATATCAAACAATGTGAAAACAAGATACGAATTTCAGATGGGAGAAGCTGTTGAGCAGATGTCATCCAATGATAGCTAACTAAAGAAAGCTGCGGAGGTAGACAGTGCTCTCGTAGCATGCACTGTGGGTGTGAATGACAAGAACAACTCACTGACATAATACACATGAAATATACAGTCAGTAGGCCATCTGGACAAGGTTTAGTTTTGGAAAAGGAAACCAAGTTGGTCATACCTCCGGATATAATTTTTTTCTATGATAACAGAACCTTAGCTGTCGATGCAGATCCAGTCAGTAAAGCATGTACTCCCATTTGTTAGCAAATTTAGGAAAAACTACTGGCAAATGAATTGAGTGGTTTATGTTAGAAGCCACCTTAAGGAAAAAAGGGTTACATTTATCCATAAATAAACTATCACTGTGAAAAATTAGATAAGGAGGTTTACAAGACAGCACCTAAAGTTCTGACACTCTTGCAGAAATAACTGCAACTATGAACAGGGTCTTCCATAACAGAAACTTTAAACCAATTGCTACTGCAGGTTCAAATGGGAGTGCTAATTAAAGCCTGGATCAAAACTGTCCGATCCTAAGGAGAAAAGTACAGTTTTGTACCTACCATAAATGTAGATGTTCGAGTGTACACCCTGCTGCAGTCATCACACTTGGGTTATCCTGTCGTCAGGCGGTCTCGCAGTCGGCCGGAATGTCAAAGTCTTGGTCCGGCGTCGGTTGCTGTCGCTTCTTCCCTGACGTCAGTGTGTCAGGGGTATATATAATGCATCCAATGCCATTTTCTTCAGTTTTTCTTGCCCCAGATGTCAAGTGCCCCCAAAAAGGTGGACAGTAATTAGTACCAAATTAAGTAATTTTTACACAAACACAAAATCCCTCCAGCTATAAGCAAATACATCAGGAAGGTATTGTAGAGAATTAGCCAGTTAGATCAGAGGGGATGGAGGGAGGGTAACCTGGACTGCAGCAGGGTGTACACTCGAACATCTACATTTATGGGAGGTACAAAAAGTACAGTTTTGTACCTACCATAAATGTAGATGTTAGAGTGTTCATCCTGCTGCAGTCATTACACTTGGGTTATCCTGTCGTCAGGCAGTCCCGCAGACGGCCGGATTTCCAAAGTCTTGGTCCGACGTCGGTTGCTGTCGCCTCATCCCTGACGTCAGTGCGCCAGGGGTACAATGTATTGCAACTGACGCCATTTTCTTCAGTTTTTCTTGCCCCAGATGTCAGGTGCCCCCAAAAAGGTGATCCAAATTAGTACCAAAAAGTGGGAACAGTGTACAAACACAAAATCCCTTCAGCTAAAAACAAATACATCAGTAAGGCCTAGCAAAGATTTAGCCAGTAAATCAGAAGGGTTGGAGGGAGGGTAACCTGGACTGCAGCAGGGTGAACACTCGAACATCTACATTTATGGTAGGTACAAAACTGTACTATGTTCATCGTGTTACTATGCTGCAGTCATTACACTTGGGTTGCGTCCCTAAGGTAGGGTGGAGGCATCATAGAGGGTTAGTGGAGGCAATGAGGCCCTGCAGAACTGCAGTGGCGAAGCCCGCCCTGGACTTGGAATAAAGAGGTAAGTGATAGTGTTTGGTGAAGGTGTGCACAGAACTCCAAGTTGCAGCTTCTAAGATTTTCTTGGTAGGAACCCCCCTGAGAAAGGCTGTAGAGGTAGCTGTTGCCCTGGTAGAGTGGGATCTAATGGTAGGAGGAACTGGTTTCCCATGATGGGTATAGCAGAATCGGATGCAATGGCCTATCCATTTAGAGATGGTTTGCTTGGATATGGCCTTCCCTTGAGAAGCTGTAGCAGAGGAAACAAAGAGCTGGTCAGTTTTTCTGAAAGCCTTAGTTTTATCCAAGTAGTAACTAAGCTGTCTGTGAATGTCCAAGGAATGCAGGAGTCTCTCACCTTTGTTCTGTGGATTGGGGTAGAAAGTGGGTAGGTGGATGGCTTGATTTAGAGCTACACTGGAAACCACCTTAGGCATGAAGGAAGGATTAGTTCGTAGAGAAACTCTGTCTTGATGAAAAATGAGGAAAGGTTCCGCTGCCATAAGTGCCTGCAATTCTGAAACTCTCCTAGCAGAAGTTATTGCCAGGAGCAGGGCAGGCTTCCAAGATAGGAACTGAAGGTCTGCAAAAAAAAGCTGGTTCAAAGGGAGGTAGCGTTAGTTTTTCCAGAACAAAGTTGAGGTACCATGTTGGTGTAGGAGCTCTTCTAGGTGGTCTAATGTTTTTCACCCCTCTGAGGAACTGCCATAGGAGAGGATTTGAAAATAAAGGTGGATTCGTGTCGTAGTGAGCTGAAATAGCTGAAGCATGGATTTTAATTGAGGAGAAGGAAAGTCCTTTATGCAACATCTCAGCTAAATATTGCAGAATGTGAGGCATATGAGGCTGAGTTGTGTCTTGGTCTTTAGCTTGGTTCCAAGCAGAAAACCGTTTCCATTTGTCCGAGTAAGCCTTCCTGGTGCTTGGCCTCCTGGCTTCTAGAATAACATCCAGTACTATTTGTGAAAGAGGGGCTGGTTGGATGCTTAATTGATTTGCCATGCAGCCAGGTTTAAGGTTTTGATCTGGCTGTGTAGAATCTGCTTGTCTTGCTGCGTGAGCAAATGAGGTATTTGACGCAATATCCATGGTGGGCTGTGAGCCATATTCTTCAATAGCGGGTACCAGTGCTGGCGTGGCCAGTCTGGGGCTATGAGAATCATTCGAGGTTTCTCCTTTTTGACCTTCAAAAGAACCTTTCTGAGAAGAGGTAATGGAGGAAAGGCATATGCTGTCAGGTTTTTCCAACTGAAGGAGAGAGCGTCCACTTTCCAAGTTTGATGGTGGAATGTCCTTGTACAAAATTTTATCAGCTAGTAGTTTTGAGGACTGGCAAACAGGCTTATATTTGGTAGGCCCCATCTTTGAGTTATCAGTGTAAATATTTGTGGGTCTAGCTTCCACTCGTGGGGATCTTTGATGTTTCTGCTTAGGTCGTCTGCCAATGTGTTTTTCTGTCCTGGCAGGAATTGAGCTTGTAACTGGACTTGGTAGGCCAGAGCTGTGTTCCATAAGATTATTGCTTGCCTGGAAAGAGGGTAGGAATGTGTGCCCCCTTGTTTGTTTATGTACCACATTACTGTGGTGTTGTCCATCTTTATTGCAAGTTGTCCAGGCTGTAGTAGATCCTTGAAGGCTGTTAGAGCTTTCTGTACAGCTAGCATCTCTTTTTGGTTTATGTGCAGTTTTCTTTGTTCTGCAGTCCATAGGCCTTGAATGCATTGCCCTGCCATGTGTGCCCCCCCCAGGCATAGTCAGAAGCATCTGTTGTGATAGTTTGCCTGGGTGGGGGCAAGGTGAAAGGCTGACCCTTGTTGAGGTGACAAGCCTGTGCCCACCATAGAAATTCCTGTTGAAGGCAGGGAATGAGAGATATCACTGTGTCCAAGCTGTGGCTGTGTTGAGACCATACGCTTTTTAGGTACCACTGTAATTTCCTCATATGCAGTTTTGCATATGGTATTATCAGAATGCAAGATGCCATGAAGCCCAAAGCCTGCAGAATTTTTCTTGCAGTTAATTGGGTCTTTGTTGCCATTGTCTTGAAATATTGAGTCAGTTGTAATTGCTTGTCTGGTGTAAGATAAGCCTTCTGGGCCGTTGTGTCCAAGCTGGCACCCAGGAATGTCATTTTTTGAGAGGGTACTAGTTTTGACTTCTTTTCGTTTACTGTGTACCCCAGACAATTCAGTAGATGCTTCACAAAAGCCAGATGTTGTAAGAGAATGTCTTTTCTTTCTGCTTGGATGAGGCAGTTGTCCAGGTATGGATATATTTGAATTCCTCTTTGTCTGCAGTATGCAATTACTGGTGCCAGGCATTTTGTGAATACTCTGGGCGCAGTAGATAAGCCAAAGGGCAGTGCAGAGAATTGATAATGAGCTGAACCTGCAATGAAACGGAGGTATCTTCTGCAACTTTGTCTGATAAGGTCATGCACGTATGCCTCCTTGAGGTCCGTTACCAGCCATGCTTCCTTGCCCAACATGGGAAGTAGCTGCTGTAGTGTTAGCATCTTGAATTTGGGAACTTGTAAGTGTTTAGAATTGAAAGGTCCAGAATTGGTCTCCAGGCACTGTCCTTTCTGGGAACTAGAAAGAATCTTGAGTAAAATCCTTGGCCTTGTTCTCGAGTAGGTACCAGTTGAATGGCTCTCATGTCCATGAGAGCTATAATTTGTTTTTGTGCCTCTGCCCATTGATTTTGTGGCAGGTTTGGCATTCCTCTTTTCATTGGCAAGGTGTGAAAATGGAATCTGTATCCTCGTGAAATTATGTCTAGGACCCATTTGTCCTTTGTAACAATGTGCCAGTTGTCTGAAAAAAGTGCGAGTTTTCCTCCCAAGGGGGCTGCCAAGAGTGTGTTGCTTGGCCAGATGAGGTGCAAGTCATTGAGTTTGCCTTCTGGTAGTTTGGGACCTGTCTTCTCCTCCCTTCTGTGTTGCAGTGCCCCATTGGCAAGGTTTGTACTGGGTTTGTGGTTGTCCTCTGCCTCTTGGACGTCTGTATTTACCCCTCTGTGGTCTGTCAGTAGCTGGAAAGGACCAATTTTTTTTTGGCCAATTTCTGCTGAAGCGAGGGGGCTGTACCTGTAGGAAATCTTTGACTGTCTGCATAGATTTTGCCTTATCCTCCATTTTCTTTAAGACTACTTCTGCTTTAACTCCAAAAAGAACATCCTGCTGTAAGGGAGCATCTAGAAGCTTTGCTTTAACATGATCAGGCAGAGTTTGTTCCTTTAACCAAGCATGCCTACGTATAACAGACCCAATGACAGCTGCTCTGCAGGAAGCCTCCAAAGAATCAAACCCACATTGTAAAGTAGGTTTGCATGCAACAGATCCTGCATTTCTTTCAATTCAGACTGTTGAGGGAGTGTGCTCATTTTTTGTTTTAACTGAGACATTAGAAATTGCTGATATTTTAGCATGTGAAATTGGCAATTTAGTGCCCTCACAGCTAGAGTGGCTGAGGTATAAACGTTTTTCCCCCACCTGTCTAGTGCTCTGGAGTCCCTTTCAGAGGGTACAGGATTTTTTGCCATAGAAGCCTTAAGCCCCTTTGGGACCCTGGGAGACCGTCTCTGGATCAGCAACAGGGCTTTTATAAAGAAATTTGTGGGAATCAGGCACCCTATAGTATCTGTCAGGTTTGGCCGGAGCAGGAGGCAGAGTATCTGGGTTCAAACTGGATTCTAAGTAGACATCATCCACAATGTCTAAAACTGGGGGGGATGGCAAGAGGTCTCTGCTGGGGGAGTAAAAGAAACTCTCTGAGCCTTTTGTTTGAGTCAGAGTAGTCCTGACTTTCCCAGTGAAAATGTTCCCTCAGTGTGTAAAGTTTCCCCAAAGGAGTAGTCTTCAGGAGGAGAAGCTGAGGGAATAGAATCCTCAGCATCAGAATCTTCATAAGGGGAGAAGGAGTAATCTTGGTCCTCCGAGGAGCCTGAGGATATAGACACTTGTTCAGAGGAGGCATAATCTTCCTCTTGTCTAGGCCTTTTGTCGGGTGGGGATTGGGAACCCCTGATTAAAGAGATCAAATCTTCAGCCATTTTGAGCATCTGTTTCTTAGGCATGGGGCCTTGAACTGGAGACTGAAGTGCAGTCTTTTTAGGTTTAATAGGAGTTTTAGTCTTAGGATACATTTTTAGGGTGAGCGTCGTCGGTCTGAAGACGCCTTCAGAAACCGAAGGTGTTTCTGCAGCACCGACATCTTTTTCAGCAGTATCGTCGGTAGGGGCTAAACAAAATGGCTGCATCGGCCTAGTACTCTCCGCCAAAAGCTCCGAAGCGGTCTCGGGTTCCATATCTGTGGTAGTCAGGGGCTGCATCGGAGCCTCACTGAAGACCGGAGACCGGACCAGCCGAGGCCTCGGAGTCTGGCTTGAGTCTAGGCTGCCTGTCCTTATCCTTGCGTTTTTTGTGCACGACGGTAGTCGGTTGCTCCGACGGCATAGTGTAGTTAAATTTTCTACCGAAGTAGTGTTGTGCGAAATCAAAGCGTCTTTTTATAGTACGCTTATTAAACCTAGCACAAAAATTACAACCAGTGACGTCGTGGTCTGGGCCTAGGCAAGGTATGCAGTAAGAATGAAAATCCTTATGAGGTATTTGCTTCCCACAAGAAATACAATTGTTAACTTTTTCTGACATCGGTCTGAGGCAAGAAAAGTTTCCCCAACGGGGTACTTAGCTTTATTGAAGACTTCGGATCTGAAATTTGACTTCGAAAATCTCAGGAGTCGGCTGACCGGCACTTGCGAACTGCTTCTGCTTCGGGCACCGCGCAGCAAGAAAGACTGAAGAAAATGGCGTCGGATGCATTATATACACCCCTGGCGCACTGACGTCATGGAAGAAGCGACAGCAACTGACGCCGGACCAAGACTTTGGAATTCCGGCCGACTGCGGGACCGCCTGACAGGATAACCCAAGTGTGATGACTGCAGCAGGGTAACACGATGAACATCCAGATCTGTCAGAGGACTCAGAATAAAGGTTTCCTTCAAGGAAACTTTAGGCAACCTCAAGGAAACTACAAGAGAATAGCTTGCACCCAAATAAAATAGACCCTCAAAGAAATCCAAAATAAGAGTCTGTGAAAGTTGAAAAGGAATCAAGGCCTTTCAAGGTAGCCCAAATACCAAACCATTCCTTATTTGCTGCCACAAGTTCTCGGGTTCCTATTAGATTACCGAAGATGCATTACATTGAATGCATCTTGGTCGAACTTAAAACAACAAAAACACAAAATAGCGAAGCGGCATTTAAGTGAATTCTTTCCCAGGGAAATAATTTGCTTGGCCACTACCGTTACTTTGCCGTTTTCAACACTGTAGTGCGATCTCGGAGTTGGTATATTTAAGTGGGGGTGGGGGGGGTGACACCCCCCCCCCCCACTTTATGTATTATTTCAATTTTTTTTTTTTTTTTTTGGCACAGCGATTTTTTTTTTCCCTTGGGAAAAAAATCGCTGTTCTGAGCTTTCCGGATTGTAAGCTTTTGCTTATATGGGTTAGATTATTCATCGTTCGCTTTTTTAAGCGATCCATGATATAATATAGACCCAAGTTCTCCAGTAAGTAAAAAAGTACAGTTGTGTACACTTACCATAAATGTAGATGTTAGAGTGTATTCACTGTTGCAGTCATTACAATTGGATTATCCTGCTGGCAGGCTACCCTCAGTCGGCCTGAATTCCAAAGCCTAGGTCTGGCGGCAGTTGCTGTCGCCTCTTCCCTGATGTCAGTGCGCCAGGGGTATAAAAGATGCAGCTGATGCCATCTTCTTCAGTTTTTCGTGCCCCAGATGTCAGGTGCCCCCAAAAGGGTAGGCTAAAAATATGTCAATAAAACATGCATGCACCAATGTACACAATTTTCCTTCATCTACAAGCAAATACACCACATAGGTTGTATAAAATAGAGAAGTACAGATAAGTTCCAGCAAGGAAGTGGGGGATGGCAGGTGGGTAACCTGGACTGCAACAGTGAATACACTCGAACATCTACATTTATGGTAAGTGTACACAACTGTACTATGTTATTCGTGTTTCACTGTTGCAGTAATCACAATTGGGTTGAATACCAAAGCCAAGGTTGGGAGGCTGGAGCTAAATAGCATTAGGAGTGGCTATTAGGCCCTGCAGAACTGCAGTGGCAAAGCCTGCCCTGGATTTAGAGTAGAATGGTAATTGATGGTGCTTTGTGAAGGTATGCACTGAACTCCAAGTAGCAGCCTCTAAAATGTCTTTGATTGGTACTCCCCTGAGGAAGGCGGCTGAAGTGGCTGCTGCTCTGGTAGAATGTGGCCTAATGCTATTAGGTACTGGCTTGCCATGTTGTGAACAGCAGAAACGAATGCAGTGGACTATCCACTTTGAAATAGTCTACTTTGAGATGGCCTTTCCTTGTGATCCTGCAGCATATGCCACTAGTAATTGCTCTGACTTTCTGAAAGCTTTGGTTCTGTCCAAATAGAAGCGTAGCTGTCTGTGTATGTCCAAAGAATGCAGAATTCTCTCCCCCTTATTCTGTGGGTTTGGATAAAAGGTAGGCAGATGAATAGCTTGGTTAAGGGCCACACCGGACACTTATTTTAGGCATCAATGTCGGGTTTGTCAGGAGAGAAACCCTGTCTGGATAAAAAATGATAAAGGGATCCACAGCCATGAGTGCCTGTAGCTCTGAGACTTGCCTTGCAGAAGATCTTGCTAGGAGCAGAGCTGTCTTCCACGATAAAAACTTTATATCAGCTGTAGCAGCTGGCTCAAAAAGAGGCAGGGTGAGTTTTTCCAAGACATAATTGAGGTCCCATGTAGGTATTGGTGATCTCCTCGGAGGCCTTAAATTTTTGGCCCCTCTGAGGTACTGCCTTAATAAAGGATGAGAAAAGATTGGTGGCTCTGTATTGTAATGAGCCGAAATGGCAGAGGCATGAATTTTTATGGATGAAAAAGATAGGCCTTTGCCCAGCATCTCAGTCAAGTATTGCAAAATCTGAGGAATGTTTGGTACAGCTGTGTCAATTCCTTGTGCCTGGTTCCAAGCACAGAATCTCTTCCATTTTCCAGCATAGGATTTTCTAGTACTAGGCCTCCTGGCCTCCAAAATGACATCCATCACCGCTTTAGTGAGAGGTTGTGTTTTGTATCACTACATTACCCGCCATGCTGCCAGATTCAAGGTCTTGAGTTGGCTGTGCAGGATCAGATTGTTCTGCTGGGACAGTAGATGAGGCACTTGAGGTAAGGTCCAGGCTGGGCATTGAGACAAGTTCCTTAGTATTGGATACCAGTACTGGCATGGCCAGTCTGGGGCAATCAGTATCATTTTTGGCTTCTCCTGTCTGACCTTTAGGAGTACCTTAGGGAGGAGAGGCAGAGGAGGAAAGGCATATACTTTTAAGTTTTTCCAGCTGAAAGATAAGGCATCCACTTTCCATGTTTGTCTGTGATAAGTCCTTGTGCAAAATCTCTTTAGTTGGCAGTTGTGAGGTGAGGCAAATAGATCTATGTCCGGGCATCCCAATTTCCTTGTTACCATGCTGAAGACTTTTGGATCCAATTTCTACTCGTGGGGATCCATGAGGTTTCTGCTTAGTTCGTCTGGAAGAGTATTTATCTTTCCTGGTAGGAATTGCGCCTGTAGATGTACTAGGCAAGTCAATGCTGTGTCCCACAAAGCCATAGCTAGTCTGCAAAGGGGGTAAGAATGAGTACCTCCCTGATTGTTTATGTAACACATGACTGTGGTATTGTCTGTCTTTATCAGTAGTTGTCCCGGATGAAGTAGGTCCTCGAAGGCTGTCAGGGTATTTTGAACAGCTAGCATCTCTTTTTTGATTGATATGCAGATGGCATTTGGTTTGTGGACCATGTGCCATGAATGCATCTTCCTGCCATGTGGGCTCCCCAGGCATAATCAGAGGCATCCATTGTTAATGTCTGTGTGGCTGGGGGTAGAGTGAATGGCTGTCCCTTGTTCTGATGACAGGCCTTCGCCCACCATCAAAACTCCTGTTGCAGGCAGGGAATGAGAGTAACTATTGTTTTCAGGCTGTGGCAATGTTGAGTCCAAACACTTTTTAGGTACCATTGCAGTTTCCTCATATGCAGTCTTGCATATGGAATTAGTAGAATGCAGGACGCCATGAAGCCCAAAGCCTGCAGAATTTTTCTTGCAGATAGCTGGGCCTTTGTTGCCAACAGTTTGAAATAGGTAGTTAGTTGTCTTTGTTTGTCTGGTGTGAGATAAGCCATCCGGGCAGTTGTATTTAAGCTTGCACCCAGAAATATTATCTCTTGAGAGGGTACGAGTTTTGATTTCTGTTTACTGACTGTGTACCCTAGGCATGGTAGTAATCTCTTTACAAACGTCAGATGCTGTAGTAGAATGTCCTTGTTCTCTGCTTGAATGAGGCAGTCGTCCAAGTAAGGATATATCTGTATTCCTCTTTGTCTGCAGTATGCAATTACTGGTGCCAGGCACTTTGTGAAGACCCTGGGCGCAGTAGATAAGCCAAAGGGCAGTGCAGAGAATTGGTAATGCATTGAGCAAGCTTTGAATCTGAGGTATCTTCTGCAGATTTGTCTGATTGGGACATGCAGGTATGCCTCTTTTAGATCTAAAGTCACAAGCCAAGCCCTCTTGCCCAACATGGTCAGAAGCTGCTGTAGAGTCAACATTTTGAATTTTGGAATATCCAGATATGTGTTTAGAATAGATAGGTCCCAGTATTGGTCTCCAGGCTTTGTCCCTTCTGGGTACCAAGAACAGTCTTGAATAGAATCCTTGCCCCTACTCCTGCTCTGGTACTTGTTGAATGGCCCTCATGTCCATGAGAGATGAAACTTGTTTCTGTGCCTCTGCCCATTGATTGCGTGGCAGGTCTGGCATACCATTTGGCCTTGGCAGGGTGTGAAAGTGGAACCTGTAGACTTGTGATACTACATTTAGGACCCATTTGTCCTGGGTAATCATGTGCATATTTTGTGAAAAAAGTGCTAGTTTTCCCCACAAAGGAGCTGCCAAAAGATAAGTGCTTGGTGCTGGAAGGGGGAAGTCATTGAGACTGTTTCCTGTATGGCTGCGATTTTTCCTCTCCGCTCTTGGAGGTAGAAGCACCCCATTGTTTAGGCCTGTATGAGCCTTGGGGCTGTGATCTGCCTCTGGGGTGTCTGTATCTGCCTCTTTGTGGCCTATATGACACTGGAAAAGACCAATTCTTTGTAGGCCAGTTCCTGCTAAATCTGGGAGGCTGTACCTGCAAAAAATCCTTCACTGTTTGCATAGATTTCGCTTTGTCCTCCATTTTCTTCAACACTTTTTCTGCTTTAACACCAAACAAAGTATAATGCTGTAATGGAACATCTAAAAGTTTTGCTATAACATGATCAGGCAGATTCTGTTCTTTTAACCAAGCATGCCTCCGAATGACAGAACCTGTAACAGTGGCCCTGCAGGAGGCCTCGAGAATCAAAACCACATTGTAAAGTATGTTTTCCAACTTGTTCAGCTGCATGCAATAAACCCTGCATTTCTTTGTTGTCTGCACATTCTGAATTTGTTGGCATTTTCTGTTTAAGCAATGACACAAGATATTGCTAATATTTAAGCATATGAAATTGGCAATTTAATACTCTTACAGCCAAGGTAGCAGAAGTATAAATCTTTTTACCCCATCTGTCTAGGCCCCTAGAATCCCTATCAGAGGAGATCGGGTTTTTTTGCAGTAGAAGCCTTGACCCCTTTGGGACTCAGAGATGGTTTCTGGGTCAGCAGCAGGGTTTTTATAAAGAAATGTATGTGAATCAGGAACCCTATAGTATCTGTCTGGCTTAACAGGAGCTGGTGGTAGAGAATTTGGAGATAGACTGGACTCTGAAAATACATCATCTACAATGTCTAAAGCAGGTGGGATAGCCAGAGGCCTGTGCTGAGGCAATAAAAGGAAGTCTCTGAGCCTTTTCTTGGATTCTGAGTAATCTTGGCTCTCCCAGTGGAAATGTTCCCTCATACTCTGCAGTGTCTCCCCGAAAGAATAATCCTCAGGAGGAGAGGCTGAAGGGATAGATTCTTCAGCATCAGAATCCTCATAGGGAGGAACAGAGTAATCCTGTTCAGAAGAGGAATCAGAGGAAATGGAAACCTGGTCTGAAGATTCATATTCTAACTCTTGCCTAGTCCTCTTGTCAGGAGGGGGATGGGAACCCCTGATCAAAGTAATTAGGTCTTCGGGCATTTTAAGCATCTGTTTTTTAGGCATGGAGGCCTGCCCAGGAGAATGCTGTACTTGTTTCTTTGTCTTTAGAGCTGCTTCAGTCTTTCCTTTGAAGCTGAAGTGGATTTCGCATATAACTGTGTAGGCCTGAAAACACCCTCAGAAGCAGATACCTGCTCAGCGGCTCTGGACCCATCTGAGGGAATAGTTTCCGAGTATCCAATACCTTTAGTTTTTAGTGGCCTAGTCGGCTGCACGTGGGAGTCGGAAGCGGCCTGTGACTCTGAGGTAGCCGGCGTCGGGGGCTGCGAAAACGCCTCACTGAGAACTGGCGAAAGGCCTAGCAGAAGCCTCGTTGTTGGTTTTGGATCTCAGATGCCTGTCCTTTTCTTTTTCTTTGCGCTTTTTATAAACTCCAGTAGTTGGTTGTTCCGACGGCATTATATAATTAAATCTTCTGCCAAAGTAATGGAATGCAAAATCGTACTGACGCTTAATAGTGCGTTGCTTAAATCTAGCACAAAACCGACAACTTGCAACGTTATGGTCAGGGCCTAGGCAAGGAATACAGTAAGAATGAAAATCCTTATGAGGTATTTGCTTCCCACAATAAATACAATTATTAACTTTTTCTGACATCGGCCTGGAGCAAGAAAAAAGTTTCCCCAATGGGGTACTTAGCTTTAATTAAGACTTCGGATCTGAAATTCGAATTTGAAAAACTCAGGAGTCAGCCGACCGGCACTTGCGAACTGCTTTTGCTTCGGGCACCGCGCGGCAAGAAAGACTTAAGAAAATGGCGTCAGCTGCATCTTTCATACCCCTGGCGCACGGACGTCAGGGAAGAGGCGACAGCAACCGACGCTGGACCTAGACTTTGGAATTCAGGCCGACTGAGGGTAGCCTGCCAGCAGGATAACCCAACTGTAATGACTGCAACAGTGAAACACGAACATGGACAGTTGTGTACACGTACCATAAATGTAGATGTTCGAGTGTATTCACGGTTACAGTCATTACATTTGCGTTATCTGCTTGCAGGTAGCCCTCGGCCGGCCTGATTATCAAAGTCTTGGGTCCTGCGTCGGTTGCTGTCTCATCTTCCTTGACGTCAGGTAGTCAGGGGTATAAAGCATGCAGCAGACAACATTACATCAGTTTTTCTTGCCCCAGATGTCAGGTGCCCCCATAATAGGAAGCAATTATATACAAGGTTACACCTTCAACAAAAAGCAAATACACCAGAAAGCTTAAATACAGTAAACAAGAAAAGAGGTATAGCCAATAGAAGTCAGGGGGCTGGAGGGAGGGTAACCAGGACTGCAACAATGAATACACTTGAAAATCTACATTTATGGTAAGTGTACACAACTGTACTATGTGTTCTTAGTGTTTCAGTGGTGCAGTCATTACATTTGGGAAGATTCCCAAAGCTAAGGAAGGGAGGAGGCAATTAGAGAGCATTAGGACTAGCTATTAGGCCCTGCAGGACTGCAGTGGCAAAACCAGCTCTGGATTTAGAAAAAAAAATTGGCAAGTGGTAATGCTTGGTGAAGGTATGTACAGAACTCTAGGTAGCAACTTCTAGGATGTCCCTGGTAGGAACACCTCTGAGAAAGGCTGCTGAAGTAGATGCAGCCCTAGTGGAATGTGATCTTATCCCGTGGGGTAGGTTTTCCATGGTGCTTATATCAGAAATGAATGCAATGGCCTATCCACTTAGAAATGGTTTGCTTTGAAATGGCCTTCCCCTCTGCACCTGCAGCAAAGGCAACTAGCAGCTGTTCAGTTTTCCTGAGAGGCTTAGTCCTGTCCAAATAAAATCTAAGTTGTCCGTGCATGTCCAAAAAGTGCAGTATTCGTTCTCCTTTGTTCTGTGGATTAGAAAAGAAGGTTGGCAAATGAATGGACTGATTAAGGACCACACTGGATACCACCTTGGGTATAAAGGACTGGTCCTGAGGGACACCTTGTCCGCATGGAAGATGATGAAGGGCTTCACTGCCATGAGGGACTGTAATTCAGACACTCTTCTTGCTGAAGTGATGGCTAAAAGGAAGGCTGTTTTCCAAGAAAGGAATTTCAACTCTGCAGTTGCAGCTGGCTCAAAAGGAGGTAGGGTGAGCTTTTCCAAAGTTAAGATCCCAGGCTGGAGTAAGGGCTCTCCTGTGTGGTCCTAAATTTTTGGCCCCTCTGAGGAATTGTTTCAGCAGGGGGTTTGAGAAGAGGGGTGGCTCAGTATTATAATTTGCTGAAATGGCTGAGGCATGAATTTTAATAGAGGAGATGGAAAGGCCCTTGGGAAGCATCTCTGTTAAGTATTGAAAAATATGCGGTAAGTTGGGCACTGTTGTACCCATTCCCGGAGTATGGCTTCAGGAACAGCATCTTTCCCACTTTTCAACATAGGAGTTCCTAGTACTAGGCCTCCTTGCCTCCAGAGTGAAATCTAGCACTTGCTTACTGAGGGATGGTATTAGAGAGCTTGGGTAATTAAGCCAGGCTGCAAGGTTCAGGGTTTGAAGCTGGGGGTGCAGAATCTGGCCCTCCTGCTGGGATACCAGGGCAGGGGTCTGAAGCAGGTGCCATGGTTCCAGCATTGACATACTGCGCAAGAGGGGGTACCACCGTTGGCGTGGCCAGTCTGGTGCAATTAGTATTGTCCTTGGTTTGTCCTGTTTGATCTTTAGTAGAACTTTGGAGAGGCAGAGGGGGAAGGCATAAACAGAGGCTTTCCCAGGTGAAGGACAGGGTATCCACTTTCCAAGCTTGTTTGTATCCACTTTCCAAGCTTGTTTGTGGGGAGTCCTTGTGCAGAAATTGTCCAATTGGTAGTTCTGAGGGGAGGCAAACAGGTTTATCTCTGGGCTCCTCCATTTGTTTCTCAACATGATGACTATCTATGGTTCCAGTTTCCACTCGTGTGGGTCCATGAGATTTCTGCTTAGATCATCTGCCAGTGAATTTAGCTTGCCTGGCAGGAACTAAGCTTGTATGTGCAATTGGTAGCTGAAGGCTGTGTTCCACAGAGCCATGGCTAGTCTGCAGAGAAGGTAGGAGTGGGTTCCCCCCCCTGCTTGTTTATGTACCACATAACAGTGGTGTTGTCGGTCTTTACCAATAACTGTCCTGGAAGAATGTGGTCCTTGAAGGCTGTCAGAGAATTCTGTACAGCTAACATTTCTTTTTGACTGATATGTAGGTGCCTTAGACTTGGGTTCCATTTGCCCTGAATGCACTGCCCTGCCAAGTGAGCCCCCCATGCATAGTCTGATGCGTCTGTTAGGGTTTGGGCGGCAGGGGGTAGAATGAATGGCAGTCCCTTGATGTGGTAGCAGGCCTCTGCCCACCAAAGGAACTCTGTCTTTATACAAGGAATGATAGGAATCATGGACTCCAGGTCCTGAGAATGTTGACATCATAGGCTTTTTAGATACCATTGTAGTTTCCTCATATGCAGTCTTGCATATGGAATTAGTAGGATGCAAGAGTCCATGAACCCCAGGGCTTGCAGTATTTTCCTTGCAGATAGCTGGGTCTTTGTGGCCAGTAGTTTGAAGTAGGCTGTCAAATAAACTTGTTTCTCTGGCGTGAGGTAGGCCATCTGGGAAGTTGTATTCAAGCTTGCTCCCAGGAATACAATTTGTTGGCAGGGTACTAGGTGAGATTTATTTTCGTTTATGGTGTACCCCAGTGAAGTTAGCAGTTTCTTTACAAATGCCAGATGATTTAATAGTATGTCCTGGCTTTCTGCCTGCATTAGACAATTGTCCAGGTATGGGTATATTTGAATATTTCTTTGCCTGCAGAATGCAATGACTGGAGCTAGGCACTTTGTGAATACCCTGGGCGCAGTAGATAAGCCAAAAGGCAGTGCAGAGAACTGATAGTGCATGTAGCCTGCTCTGAAGTGTAGGTATTTTCTGCAAGATTCCCTTACTGGGATGTGCAGGTAAACTTCTTTTAAGTCCAATGTTGCCAACCAGACATTTTTGCCTAGCATGGGAAGCAGATGATGAAGAGTTAGCATTTTGAATTTTGGGATTACCAAAAAGGTGTTTAAGATAGACCGGTCCAGGATAGGACACCAGGAGTGGTCTTTTCTGGGTACCGGAAAAGACTTGAGTAAAAACCTTGTCCCCATTCCTCTGCTGGGACAGGTTGAATAGCCCTAATACTTAGAAAACAGAGAACCTGCTGTTGAGCCTCTGCCCACTTATTTGGGGGTAGGTCTGGCCAACCGTTTGGGGTTGGTAAGGTGTGGAAGTGGAATCTGTATTCTTGAGAAACTATATCTAAAACCCATTTGTCTTGGGTAATGAGTTCCCAGTTTTTTGAATGCAGGGCGCTCTTTCCCCCTAAAAGAACAGTCAGTTGAGCAGGGCTTGGAAGGTTTAAGGTTAAGTCATTGTGACAGTTTACCATAGGGGGGTGTCTTACTACTTCCAGCTTTGGAAGTGGGAGCCTCCCACTGCTTAGACCTGTGAGTAACTTGTGACTGTAGCCTAGGTAGTCTGCTGTTCCTAGGTTTGGACTGAGAAGGCCTGGAAGAGACAGGAAAGGACCAATTCTTAGAAGGCCAATGTCTACTAAATCTGGGAGGCTGTACTTGCAGGAAATCTTTAACAGTTTGCATAGATTTAGCTTTTTCCTCCATCTTTTTAAGCACTTCTGCTTTCTTGCCAAACAGGCGGTCTTGGTTTAAATGACCATCCAGTAATTTAGCTTTAACATGATCTGGCAATGTTTGCTCCTTAAGCCAAGCACACATTCTAAGAACAGACCCAGTGACAGCAGCCCTGCAAAATGCCTCTAAGCAGTCAAAAACACATTGCAAAGTATGCTAACCAACTTGTTCAGCAGAATGCATTAAATCCTGTAATTCTTTATTTTCAGCACAGTCAGGAATCAACATCATTTTCTGTTTAAGTAATCCAATAATATGCTGCTGATACTTTAACATATGAAACTGGCAGTTTAAGGCCCTAATGGCCGAAGTAGCAGAAGTGCATACCTTCTTACCCCATCTGTCCAGCGCCCTGGAATCTCTATCAGAGGGGGTAGGGATTTTTGGCAGTAGTAGCCTTAATGCCTTTGGGTCCCTGTGAAATGGTCTCTGGGTCCGCAGTAGTATTCTTAAAGAGGAACTTGTGAGAGTCAGGCACTCTGTAATACCGGTCAGGTTTCCTGGGAGCCGGAGGTAAAGTGTGTGGGGCCAGGCTAGATTCCAAGAAGGCATCATCTACAATGTCCAGTACAGGAGGGATAGCTAAAGGCCTGTGTTGAGGTAGGAGTAAGAATTCTCTAAGCCTCTTTTTGGAGTCAGAGTAATCCTGGCTTTCCCAGTCAGTACCCATGAACTACCACATAGGCGGTAGCTCACTAAACACTGAAAGTGTGATAAGAGACCTCGGGACACAGGTGGACAGTAGTCTCTCCACAGTAGTCAGGAAATCCTTCTACGTGGCACACCTCATCACAAAAGGGTTCTCCTCTAGAAAAAAAGGAGGTCATTGTTTCTCTCTACTCATCCCAGAACAGACCCATTATAGTGTACAGCACCCCATTTGGCATGTATCTCACAAGACACCTACAACAATTGGAAAGGCCACAGAAATACCTCACTAAGAGGATTACCAGCCTCAAACAGATGCCATACGCAGACTGTCTCAAAAATCTCCAGCTCTACTCTGTCACATATTGCCTACTCAGAGGCGATATTTGCCCAACATACAAAGCTATGTCAAACCCAGAGCTGTTGGACATGCTACACTTAAAGAAATCCCAGTCTGTCCGAATCACACGCTGCAGGGACCTAAACCTTGTCACAACAATAAACAGAACATGCTGGAGGGATAGATTCCTGTCCCAGAGACTTCCCATACTCTGGAACAAACTACGCTTTCATGTCAAGCAAAGCTCCTCATTGGCCCTTTAAGAAAAATCTTGATGACTGGATGAGAAATAGAAAATTCACCCCGGGGATCACTTCTGCAGCACTGCTTGACAGGGGCACAGAAAAATAATTTTCTTGGGTGGCGAAAGCAAGGGAACCTTTTTGGCTAGGCTTATATAGGCCCCAGGGCCGATAGCCTAGTACCTACCTATAAACCTATAAATGCTTCCTAAGAGTGTGCAAAGTTTCACCCAAAGAAAAACTCTTCTGGAGGGGAAGCAGAGGGTATGGAGTCCTCTGCATCAGAATCCTCATAGATAGATAAGGGCAAATCCTGGTCATCAGAAGAAACAGAAATTTCAGAATCCTGATCAGAAGCATTAGAAGGAGGGAGAAGGTGGACTTCCCCTAATTAGAGTAATAAGGTCTTCAGCCATTCTTGTTTGTTTTTTAGGCATATGGGCCTGACCATGCGGTTTGGACGTCGGTTTTCTAGGCGTGGATAGAGTTGTAGGCCTTGAAGAAGAAGATGGCGTCTGTTTGATACGCAAGTCAGTAGGCCTGAATACACCCTCAGAAGCCAGTGCCTGCACAGCGGCTCCGGACCCACTCAAGGTAGAGACATCCGCAGGGTCCATAGTCGAAGAAGCATCTCATAGCATACTAGACTTTGAATGGGTCTCAGTAGAGGCCTGCGAATCTGAAGTAGCAGGTATCAGGGGCTGCAAAAGTGCCTGAGTACCGGCGAACTGACGACTAGCTTAACGGAAGTGCCGTCGGCAGCTTTGAACCTATGCGGTCTGTCTCTGTCTTTATCTTTACATTTTTTTTGGAATGTCGGTAGTCGGATGGCTTACCGAAACCATTTCTGGATAATTAAACAGAGTACCGAAATAGTTTGAAGCAAAAATGAACAGACGAATAGTTAGAGGATTGAATAAAGCACAAAACCGACAGCAAGGGACGTCGTGGTCTGGACCTAAGCAAGGAATGCAGTACGAATGAAAATCTTTATGAGGTATTTGCTTTCCACGAGTAATACAATTGTTAACTTTTACTGACATCGGTTTAGAGCAAGAAAAAGGATCCCCAACGGGGTACTTATCGTTTTTGAAGACTTCAGTTCTGAAATTCGAAAATGAAAATTTCAGGAGTCGGCCAACTGGCACTTGCAAACTGCTTCTGCTTCGGGCACCACACGGCAAGAAAGACTGATTTTATGGCGTCAGCTGCATGCTTTATACCCCTGACTGCCTGACGACACGGAAGATGAGACAGCAACCGACGCAGGACCCAAGACTTTGATAATCAGGCCGGCTGAGGGCTACACCTGCAAGCAGATAACCCAAATGTAATGGCTGCAACAGTGAAACATGAAGAAAGTACAGTTTTGTACCTACCATAAATGTAGATGTCCGATAGGAATGCATCTGCAGTCCTTACAAATGGGTTGTCCTGTCGTCAGGCAGCCCTTCGTTGGCGGATTCCAAAGTCTGGGTCGGCTGGCTGGTGTCGCACTTCACCCGACGTCATCGCTGCAGTTTTTCGGGTATAAAGGCATCAGCCGACGCCATCTTCCTCAGTGTTTCTTGCCCCAGATGCCAGGTGCCCTCTTGGATGGCTAAATTTGGATAAATGCCAATGTTTCCAAATAGTAGAGAGCAAACACATAAAATAAGCATGTATGTACATATATACAAACAAATACACCATAATAGATCCCCAAGCTAGCTGAAGGCTGGCAAATACCCTAGGAGTACCTCAGAGGGGAAGGTGGGTGGGTAATCCTGACTGCAGATGCATTCCTATCGGACATCTACATTTATGGTAGGTACAAAACTGTACTATGTCCTTCAAGGATGCATCTGCAGTCCTTACAAATGGGTAGAATACCATAGCTAAACAAGGGGAGGAGGAAAAGAGTAGAGATGATGGTGTAGCTATGATCCCTTGCAAAACAGCAGTGGCAAAACCTGCTCGGGATCTAGAGTATAAAGGTAAATTGTAATGCTTGGCAAATGTATGCACGGAGGTCCAAGTAGCAGCCCCTATAATGTCCTTGGTAGCCACTCCTCGTAAGAAAGCTGTGGTAGTGGCTGTAGCCCTTGTGGAGTGAGGCCTGATGTTCTCCGGAGTTTTCTTTCCATGGTAGGAGTAACAAAATCTAATGCAATTTCCAATCCATTTTGAGATTGTCTGTTTTGAAATTGGTTTTCCTTCCTTTCCTGTGGCATATGCTACCAGAAGCTGGTCAGTTTTTCTATTGGACTTAGTCCTGTCCAGGTAGTAGCGTAATTGTCTATGTACATCCAAGGTATGCAAGAGTATTTCTCCTCTGTTCTGTGGGTTTGGGAAGAATGTAGGTAGGTGGATAGCCTGATTTAATGACACTCTGGATACCACCTTAGGCATAAATGTAGGATTTGTTCTCATGGACACTCTATCTTGATGGAAGATCAGGAAGGGTTGCACTGCCATTAATGCCTGTAGTTCAGAGACCCTTCTTGCTGAAGTTATTGCCAGCAGGAAAGCAGTCTTCCAGGATAAGTATTGTAATTCTGCTGTTGCTGCTGGCTCGAAAGGGGGAAGTGTCAATTTTTCTAGCACAAAGTTCAAGTCCCATGCTGGCAATGGTGGTTTCCTGGGAGGTTTTACATTTTTAATTCCTCTCAGAAACTGTCTGAGCAGAGGATGAGAGAAGACAGGAGGATCCAAGCTGTATTCTGCTGAAATAGCTGATGCATGTATCTTGATGGAAGAATAGGACAGGCCTGTGTGGAAGAGCTCTGCCAAGTACTCCAGGATGTTGGCTATGTTTAGCAGTGTCACATCTTCTCCCTTTGCAGTACTCCAAATGAGATATCTTTTCCATTTTGCTGCATAATTCTTTCTTGTTGAAGGTCTACGAGCCTCCATGACTATGTCTTTAACCCTTTGAGATAAATTTGGGTTAATTGCTGTTATGTAATGTTCCAGGCAGTTAGCTGCAGAGTTTTCAGGTTTGGATGCAGGATGTTGTAGTTGTTCTGCGTTAACAGTAATGGGATCAGGGGTAGTGTCCATATTTGTTCCCGAGACATGCTCCTCGGCAATGGGTACCAATGTTGTCTTGGCCAGTCTGGAGCTATCAGAATGATCCTTGGATGGTCCTCTTTGATCTTCAGAAGCACCTTGTGCATCAAAGGAAGTGGTGGGAATGCGTATGCTGTCAGGTTTTTCCAACTGAAAGATAGGGAGTTCACCTTCCAAGCAAGTGGGTGGTACGTCCTTGTGCAGAATTTCTTTAGCTGGTGATTGAGTGGGGATGCAAACAAGTCTATTTGTGGTAATCCCCATTCTCTTGTGATGGCTTTGAAGATGTCCGGATGAAGCATCCATTCGTGGGCATCTGTGGTAGTTCTGCTTAATATGTCTGCTAGAATGTTTTCTTTTCCCGGTACAAAAATTACTTGTAACTGAATGTTGTAGCTCAGGGCCACATCCCATAGGTTCAGTGCCAGCCGGCATAGAGGATATGAATGTGTGCCTCCCTGTTTGTTGATGTACCACATAACTGTGGTGTTGTCTGTCCTTATCAACTGACCTTCTTGGAGAAATGGTCTGAATGACTGGATTGCCAATTTTACTGCCAGCATTTCCTTTAGATTTATGTGTAGGCGCAGCTGGTCTTGAGTCCATAAGCCTTGTATGCACTTGTCCAGCATGTGTGCCCCCCAACCGAGGTCTGAGGCATCTGTCGTGATGGTTTGGCTTGGTTGGCTGTTGCAGAAGGGCAATCCTGTGTTTGATTGACAGGCCTGAGCCCACCATAGGAACTCTTGTTTCAGACATGGGATTATTGGAATTTTGGTTTCTAGGCTGTGCTTGTGTTGGGACCACAAATTCTTTAGGTACCACTGTAGCTTTCTCATATGCAGTCTGGCATGAGGGACCAGAATTATGCAGGATGCCATGAAGCCTAGAGCTTGCAGTACTTTTCTTGCAGTTAGATGGTTCTGCTTTGTTAATGCCAAGAAGTAGAGGGGTAGTTGCTCTTTCTTTTCTGCAGTTAGGAATGCCATTTGTTTTGATGTGTCCAGCTCTGCACCTAGAAAGGTTATTCTTTGGGATGGAATCAGCCTTGACTTTTTTATATTGACTGTATATCCCAAGGCTTGCAGCAGGTAAATGACTCTTTGTAAGTCTTCTGTTAGCTTGTTTTTGTTGTCCGCTTGTATCAGGCAGTCGTCCAGGTAGGGATAAATTTGGATCCCCTGAAGTCTGCAATGAGCAATTACTGATGCCAGGCATTTCGTGAACACCCTGGGCGCAGTAGATAAGCCAAAGGGCAATGCTGAAAATTGATAATGCTCTGATCCTGCAAGAAATCTGAGGTATCTTCTGCAAATTGGTCGTATGGGGACGTGCAGGTATGCCTCCTTGAGATCTAGAGTTACCAGCCAAGACTCCTTGCCCAGCATGGGAAGAAGCTGCTGTAGGGTCAGCATTTTGAATTTTGGAACAATGAGGAATGTGTTTAAAGCGGACAGGTCTAGAATGGGTCTCCATTTGTTTTCTTTTCTTGGTACCAGGAAGAGTCTGGAGTAAAATCCCTTTCCTTGCTCCATAGATGGTACCTTTTCCACAGCTCTCATTCTTAATAGCCGAGATATTTGGTTTAGAGCTTCTGTCCTTTGAGCAGGTGGTAGGTTTGGCATTCCTCTCTTCCCTGGTAGAGTATGGAAATGGAACCTGTAACATTGGTCTATAGTTTGCAAAATCCATTTTTCCCTTGTGATGCAATGCCAGTTTTTTGAAAATAAGGTTAGTTTTCCGCCTAAGGGTGCTTCTAGTTGTTCCCTGGTAGGCGGTGCCACTGTCAAGTCACTGTGATTGAGTTGTTGTAGTGGTGGTGGCTGCGTCCGTGCCTCGCTGGTTGTTACCTTGCCACTGGCGTCCCCTGTAGGCACCTCTGGATTGGTTTCTGCCTCTAGAATGCCTATTCCTGCCTCTCTGAGTCTTAGAGGAGTCCGGAAAGGACCAATTCTTGGAGGGCCAGTTCCTGCTAAACCTTGGAGGTTGAACCTGTAAGAAATCTTTCACCGTTTGTACAGATTTCGCCCTCTCTTCCATCTTTTTTAGTACCTGCTGAGCAGGGGAACCAAATAAATTGACCTTGTCCATGGGTGCATCCAAAAGCTTTGATTTGACATGGTCTGGTAATGCCTGTTCTTTCAACCATGCATGTCTCCTGATAACTGTGCCAGTCAAGGCTGATCTAAAGGTAGCCTCCAGTGCATCATAGCCACATTTTAAAGAATGGTTACTAACTTGCTGTATGTTATGTACCATTTCCTGAACATATTTTTTAACTAAAGATTCTTCAGAGGACAGCTTTTTAGTTAACTGGTCAAGCATAAACTCTTGATATTGAATCATATGAAATTGGCAGTTCAAAGCCCTAGCTGACAAAGTAGCAGAAGTGTAAACTTTTTTACCCCATCTCTCTAAGGACCTGGATTCCCTTTCAGACGGCTAGGGCTTTTTAGTAGAAGTAGCTGCTACAGCTTTAGGGCCCTGGGAGATAGTCTCTGGATCTGCAAAAGGAGCCTTGTATAAATGGTGATGAGTGTCCGGGACCCTGTAGAACCTATCGGGCTTAGCAGGAGCCGGAGGTAATGAATCAGGAGCAGTGCAAGCATCATTAAATGCATCAACTACAACAGAAAGAACTGGAGGTATAGCTAAAGGCCTATGTTGTGGCAAATGTAGAAAGGTTCTAAGCCTTTTCCTGGAGTCTGAGAAATCTTGGCCCTGCCACTGAAATTGTTCCCTCATAGCATGCAAGGTTTCCCCAAAGAAAAATTCCTCAGGTGGAGAGGCTGAAGGAATAGACTCTTCTGCATCAGAGTCTTCGTAAGGAGAATAAGAAGCCTCAGGAGGGTCTGTATGTTCTGAATCATCAGAAGAATCATCAGTGGATACTGGTTCAGGGGGCTCTGCTCTAGGCCTCTTTTCTGGAGGTGGGAGAGAGGACCTGTCTGGATGAGGCTGGGATCCACGAATTAAAGAAATTAGATCCTCTGCCAAAGAAAGCATATGGGAGCTGGTGCTGGGCCTGTGAGAGGGGGCTTGGCAGGCACAGATTTTGATGCTTTGGCTGCCTTAGCCCTGGCAAAGGCCTTAATAGACATAGCTGGAGGAGGCCTAGCAGCTCCACGTGCAGGGGTAGAAATATCTAGGGGAATGGTGTCTGATAAATCCTGTGAAATCGCAACAGAAGGTTGGATTTCAGAAGCCGTTTCTACCAGGATAGAAGAGGCCTCGGTAGAAGGCAAGTTATCGGCTGAAGAAAGAACCGCTTGCTCGGTTTTGGCCGAAACCGAGACACTCGTGGTTTGCTGTCGGTCCTTTTCTTTACGTTTTTTGGAAATTTGCGTTGTCGGAGGATCCGACGGCATAATATAGGCAAAATCAGAGCCGAAAATTTGTTCAGCAAACTCCGACCGACGTCTAAGCGTCCGTCAATTAAAAGAAGCACAGGCTAGACAAGCTGCTACGTCGTGGTCTGGGCCTAAGCAATGTATACAGTAGGAGTGGAAATCTTTATGAGGTATTTGTTTCCCACAAGATAAACAGTTATTCACTTTCTCTGACATCGGCTGAGGCAAGAAAGAGTCCCCAATGGGATACTTAGCTTTTTAGAAGTCTTCGAAGTAGTAATCTCTGGATCTGACTGACCGGCACTTGCGACCAGCTTCTGCTTCGGGCGCCACGCGGCAAGAAAGACTGGGGAAGATGGCGTCGGCTGATGTCTTTATACCCGAAAAACTGCAGCGATGACATCGGGTGAAGTGCGACACCAGCCGAAGCCGGACCCAGACTTTGGAATCCGGCCGACCGAAGGGCTGCCTGACGACAGGACAACCCATTTGTAAGGACTGCAGATGCATCCTTGAAGGACATCATCTTTTGTTCTGATCAACACTAGTATAAACAAAATCTGTCATTTCTACCCTGTTTTTAAACTCCATTTTCATTTTATCCCACTCACTAGCTATTCCTTCTAAAGAAATGTCTATCTTCCATAACTCCTGAATCATTTCCACTTCACATTTCTTAAATTTCTCTTTTTAGCAAGTAAGCAGGAAAGTGTCACTGTCTCAGTTTAACAAAATTACCTAGCATTTTTACCTTGGTGCATGCTCTTAATTCATTATAACCGGGAGACACCTGTAGGTGCTTCGGTAGTTGCATCCTAATGGCACCTTTAGGTGTCAAATACTGATTGTTTATATTTGCATTAATACTTTTAAAACCATGCTATAAACAAAGTATTAAAATATTTAATCTTAAAGCTTTTACAATGCCAAACATAGCAGTGTTGATATTTAACCTCTGTTTAGTGCAAGTAAATGGATATTAAATTTATGGTCATATAATATTTATATTGTCATAAATTTTGTACCTTTTCAAATATCTTGACAACCAAGTGGCACAAACACAACTTCTTTGCCTCGCTGGATGCACACACCTTTGACAATATGTGGAAAACTGAGTGGTTGCTGAGATACTGCAAGTTATTTACAAAATAGTACACATTTAACAGTTACTATGTTTACTGTGACTAATAAAATCCAGATTAAAACCTAGATCCTAAAGAATGCTACCACTGTAAACATACTTTGTGCTGATGAGCCTGTCATTTACTACTCTTTAGAAACACCCACTATGGTTCAAGACATACGAGCATTTGTTTGAAATGTGAAGACATAACTTGATTCCATCAAAAAGCTTGGGCTCTGCCAACTGGAAGCTATGGTGCTAACTTCCAGAGCACCACTGGAGGCAGTGAGTTTAACAGCTATGCACTCAAGTATGCAACAATGGCCAGAAGCTATAACATTTTTTTTGCTTGGAAGTGTTTGCAAAGATCTTTTTAAACCCTAAGGAGACCAGATAACTTTCTCTCATGTTGACGGTAAATACATGAGGTGTGAAGGAAAAGAGGGGGTAAACTGGGGAAGTGTGTTCTGGGAATGATACGAGTTAGCAGTTTGTAAAAAAAATCTTACATTGTGTAATGTCAGAAATATTGGGAAAGAAATCATAACTAAGACAATTATTCCTTTGAGCTAGAACATAGGCTCTGAATCTCCTTGACATAGTAAACACCTTACAAGGTTTAATGTTACTTACTGCCAAAATAATTACCTGAAAATGGAAATCAGAATCTAAACCAACAAGAACTGAAGTGCTGAATACTGTAAGAGAAATAAGAGAAACGGAAGCAGGATCTTAAAAAAAAAGGAAAGGGTAAATTACATAGAAGTAAATGGAATATATGGCAACAATACATGCAGAATGCTCAGGAGTAGTGAAGTTTAAGGGGAAGGAAAAAATGAACAATTTATGTAATGTCAGACTGAACGTTAACTGTGAAAACGGCAATGTGTATGTTCTGCGAAAAATATGGTTTGCTTTAATATTTACCTGCGTCACTGTTTTAGTTGAGAAAATTGTACAAAAGGTCATGATCTATATCACATGTTACACTGTCAAACAGTTCTGTATACTATAGGGTCCAGTCATGGGTATTTTAAATGTGAGGTGGAGGAGTCTTATCAGTAACTGCTGGATATGCTGAAGATATTAAAGTAACAAAGTACTTTTTAACAGCAGTAATGCATCCACCAGGCTTTCCACTTAACTTGCTTCTTTCCACAGCCTTTCTAAAATAAAGTACTGATCTTGAACAACAGGTGTGATGGATACAAAAGTCCAGTGATTACATTACATCTACAATTAGGTTAATCTCACATTTTAAAGGGTTAATACCTAAATTAATGTCTGTGGTTTAAGCCATATGTACTTTTGTTTTGCAAATAGGCTTGACAAATAAGGCAAAACAATGGAAGACAGAAAATGCTAGCTTGCTTGTATTTGCAAAGTCATTAACACATGCTGTCAACTGGAGACCAGAAGTTTACAACTGCAAGTAATAACCTAAGTATGAACAATGTGTTCCAAGTGAAATTTGAAAAGATGCCTTCATTCAACTACTAAGTTGCTATTTGTTTCTCATTACCAAATGGGAGTCAGCTGCCTGAACATGCAAGCAATTGATGAAAATTAAAGGAAGTGTCCGATGCTCATTTGTGAAAAACAAAGAAAATGCAAACTAACAGCAATCTTGAAAATAAGAATTTAAAAACCTTTATACTCAAATCAAAATGTATAAAAAATAAAAATGATAGCTTTTACATCTTTAGTTTGATGAACACAGAAACAAAATTACAGTTGGTTAATTAAATCTACCATAAAAGAAGATGTTTGAATAAATCATTACTGCAGTGACCAGCTAGTCTTTCAAATCAATGGGATCCTTCCACACATGCATCAAGGCTGCATGAGCTGTGAAGGGAGAAAGACAGCTGCCTGGGCTCCAAAGACTCCTGAATTAATCAGGACCACACCCTTCCTTTTTCAGTTGGCAAGAAAAGTTAGGTACAGACATAAATCCTTACCTTGGCATAAACATAAAAGTAGGGTACAGAGGGAGAGAGCAGCTACAGCAGTATTGATACATGGTAATATCTACTGTTACATTAAAGTTAACTTACAAAATTGTACTTTATCACAGTCACCGTTATAGTAGCCTTAGCTATGTGGATAAAATTCCAAAGCTTTTTCAGATTGTGTGGAGAAAGAATGAGGGTCCAGAAGCCCCGATAAAAAGGCCCTAGAAAAAGCTTGTTCTGCACCTAGAAATAAATCGTGCAATGCCTTTCAAAGATATATACCAGAGGAACAAGTAGCGGACTCTAGAATGCTTCGAGTCCACTCATTTCAAAATAAGTCATCAAGATCTTGTAGAGTGAGCCTTGACCCTACCTGAAAGTATTTTATTAATGGGAACAAAAAAAGCAAGGACAGCCATCTGGAAGTAGTCCATTTTAACATGGTTTGCCATTTTCACTTACTTTCATTAGAAATAAACAGAAGTTCAGATTCCCTAAAAGGTTTACTTCTGTCAAGATAACAGCTGAGCTGCCAATGAACGTCCAGAGTATGAAGATCTTTCTCCTTGGTTTTTAGATTTTGGAAGGAAAACAGGAAGATGAATACCTTGGCTTAAAAATACAAAAGCACTTTAGGCATTAATGAGGGAAAAGTTGAGACTCCCTGTGTTTATGAACACCAAATAGGGTTAAAAGTACAGTTGTGCACACTTACCATAAATGTAGATATTCGAGTGTATTCACTGTGGCAGTCATTGCATTTGGGTAATCTGCTGGCAGGTTGCCCTCAGTTGGCCTGAATTTCAAAGTCTTGGATCCTGTGTCGGTTGCTGTCTCCTCTTCCATGACGTCAGGTAGTCAGGGGTATAAAAAAAGCAGATGATGCCATTTTCTTTAGTTTTTCTTGCCCCAGATGTCAGGTGCCCCCCCAAATGGGTAGCAAGAAAATATATATAAGCTATATATACATGCAACAATAGAAACTTTACCTTCATCTACAAGCAAATACACCACAAAGGCTGTAGAAGATAGAGAAGGAAAGAGAAACTCCAGAATAAAAGGGGGATGGCAGGCGGGTAACCTGGACTGCAACAGTGAATACACTCGAACAGCTACATTTATGATAAGTGTACACAACTGTACTATGTTCTTCGTGTTTCACTGTTGCAGTCATTACATTTGGGTAGAATCCCAAAGCTATGGATGGGAGGCTGGAGCTAAACTGTATTAGGGGCGGCTATAAGGCCCTGCAGAACTGCAGTGGCAAAGCCTGCCCTGGACTTAGAGTAGAGAGGCAAATGATAATGCTTTGTAAAAGTGTGAACAGAACTCCAAGTAGTAGCCTCTAGAATGTCTTTGGTTGGTATCCCTCTGAGAAAAGCTGCTGATGTAGCTGCAGCCCTGGTGGAACGAGACCTAATTCCCTTGGGCACCGGTTTGCCATGGTATAAGTAGCAGAAACGAATGCAGTGGCTTATCCACTTTGAAATAGTCTTTCCCTCTGATCCTGCAGCAAATGTTACTAGTAACTGCTCAGTTTTTCTTAGAGCTTTAGTCCTGCTCAAGTAGAATCTTAGTTGTCTGTGTATGTCCAAGGAATGCAGAATCTGCTCCCCCTTGTTATGCAGATTTGGATAAAAAGTTGGCAGATGAATAGTTTGGTTAAGAGCCGCACTGGAAACCACCTTAGGCATAAATGAAGGATTGGTCCTGAGGGACACCCTGTCTGGGTAAAATATAATAAAAGGCTCGACAGCCATGACGGCCTGTAGCTCTGAGACCCTTCTTGCTGAAGTAATTGCCAGGAGCAGAGCTTTTTTCCATAAGAACTTTAGATCTGCAGTAGCAGCTGGTTCAAATGGAGGCAGGATGAGCTTTTCCAACACATAATTGAGGTCCCATGCAGGAATTGGTGATCTTCTGGGAGGCCTTAAATTGTTGGCCCTTCTAAGATACTGCTTTAGTAAAGGATGAGAAAAGATTGGTGGCTCTGTGTTGTAATGAGCCGAGATGGCAGAGGCATGGATTTTTATTTATGAAAAAGATGGGCCTTTGTCAAGCATCTCAGTCAAGTATTGTAAAATCTGAGGAATATTTGGCTCTGCTGTGTCAGTTCCTTGTGGTTGGTTCAAAGCACAGAATCTCTTCCATTTATCAGCATAAGATTTTCTAGTACTAGGCCTTCTGGCTTCCAAAATGACATCCATCACAACTTTACTGAGAGGTGCTAGTTGAATAACTACATGATGAGCCATGCTGCCAGGTTCAGTGTTTGGAGCTGATTGTGCAGGATCTGATTGTTTTGCTGGGACAGTAAGTGAGGTATTTGAGGCAAGTACCAAGCTGGGACCTGAGACATATTCCTTAGGATTGGGTACCAGTATTGGCGGGGCCAGTCCGGGACAATTAGTATCATCTTTGGTTTCTCTTGTCTGACTTAGTAGGACCTTGGGAAGAAGAGGCATAGGAGGAAAGGCGTAAACTGATAGGTTTTTCCAACTGAAGGATAGGGCGTCTACTTTCCATACTTGTCTGTGATAAGTCCTTGTGCAGAATTTTTCCAGTTGATAATTCCGAGGAGAGGCAAATAGGTCTATGTCTGAGCTCCCCCATTTCTTTGTTATCATGCTGAAGATTTGTGGATCTAGTTTCCATTCGTGAGGGTCCATAAGGTTTCTGCTTAAATCGTCTACCAGAGCATTTTGCTTTCCTGGCAGGAATTGAGCTTGAAGATGTACTTGGTAAGTCAAGGCTGATTCCCACAATGCCATGGCTAGTCTGCAAAGGGGGTATATGAGTGCATGCCCCCCTGCTTGTTTATGTACCACATAACCGTGGTGTTGTCAGTCTTTATCAGTAGTTGTCCTGGATGAAGCAAGTCCTTGAAGGCTGTCAGGGCATTTTGAACAGCTAACACCTCTTTTTGGTTGATATGCAGATGCATTTGTTTTGGGGTCCATATGCCCTGAATGCAGCTTCCGCCAGGTGGCCCCCCCATGCATAATTTGATGCGTCTGTTAAGGTTTGGCTGGCAGGGGGTAGAGTGAAAGCCTGTCCCATGTTTTGGTGACATGCCTTTGCCCACCATAGAAACTCCTGTTGTAGGCAGGGAATGAGAGGAATCATTGTTTCCAGACTGTGACAATGTTGACTCCATAAACTTTTTAGGTAACACTGTTGTTTCCTCATATGCAGTCTTGCATATGGAATCAGAAGAATGCAGGATGCCATGAACCCCAAAGCCTGCAGAGTTTGTCTTGCAGATAACTGGGTTTTTGCTGCCATCAGTTTGAAGTAAGTAGTCAGTTGCCTTTGTCTGTCTGGCATGAGGAAAGCCATCTGGGCAGTTGTATTCAAGCTTGCACCCAGGAATGTTATCTTTTGAGAGGGTACCAGTTGTGATTTCTTTTCGTTTATTGTGTACCCTAGGCATGTTAGAAGCCTTTTCACAAACGCCAAATGCTGAAGAAGAATGTCCTTGTTCTCTGCTTGAATGAGAGAGTCGTCCAAGTAAGATTTGTATACTTCTTTGTGTGCAAAATGCAATTACTCGTGCCAGGAACTTTGTAAAGACCCTGAGCATAGTAGAAAAGCCAAAGGGCAGTGCAGAGAATTGGTAATGCATAAAGCCAGCCTTGAAATGGAGGTATCTTCTGCACGATTCCCTTATTGGGATATGCAGGTATGCCTCTTTTAGGTATAATGTCACCAGTCAAGCGTTCTTGCCCAGCATGGGCAGAAGCTGCTGCAAAGTTAGCATTTTGAATTTTGGAATGTCCAGGTATGTGTTCAAAATTGATAAATCCAGTATTGGGTGCCAGGCCTGGTCTTTTCTGGGTACCAAGAACAGTCTTGAATAAAATCCTTGTCCTTTTTCCTGTTTTGGTACTGGCTGAATAGCCCCCATATCCATGAGGGACGTAACTTGTTTCTGTGCCTCTGCCCACTAATTTTTTGGCATATCTGACCAACTGTTTGCAATTGGCAGAGTGTGGAAGTGGAATTTGTATCTCTGATATACTATGTTTAACACCCACTTGTCCTGGGTCATTAACTGCCAATTTTAAGCATAAAGTGCCAATTTTCCCCCTAAGGGTGCTGCCAAAAGATAAGTGCTTGGTGATGGCAGAGGGAAGTCATTGAAACTGTTTACTGTAGGGTTGTGCTTTATTTCCTCCAGATTTGGAGGTAGAAACACCCCATTGCTTTGACCTGTAAGAATTCTGTGACTGGTATCTAGAACCTTTAGGGCACCTGGATTTGCCCCGTTGAGCTCTGTCAGACACAAGAAAGGACCAATTTTTTGTCGGCCAGTGTCTACTGAATCTTGGTGGCTGCACTTGTAAGAAGTCTTTTACAGTTTGCATAGACTTAGCTTTGTCTTGTCTTCCATTTTCTTTAAAACCTCTTCTGCCTTAATACCAAACAAAGTATCATGCTGTAAAGGTGCATCCAGCAATTTAGCTTTAACATCATCTGGCAAATTTTGCTCTTTTAGCCAGGCATGCCTCCTAATCACAGATTCAGTAACTGCGGCCCTGCAGGAGGCCTCTAAGGAATCACAACCACATTGTAAAGTATGCTTTCCAACTTGTTCTGCTGCATGCAATAATTCCTGCAATTCTTCATTTTCTGTACATTCAGAAATCATCATTTTCTGTTACAGTAATCCCATAACATGTTGTTGATGCTTGAGCATATGAAACTGGCAGTTTAAGGCCCTAATTGCCAAGGTTGCAGATGTATAAACCTTCTTTCCCATCTATCCAGTGTCCTGGAATCATTGTCAGAGGGGGGTAGGATTTTTTGCTGTTGAGGGCTTAACACCTTTTGGACCCTGAGAAACAGTTTCAGGGTCAGCAGCAAGGTTTCTAAAGGCCTATGCTGAGGGAGAAGGAAATCCCCGAGCCTCTTTTTTTGATTCTGAGAAATCTTGACTCTCCCAGTGAAAATGCTCCCTTAAAGCATGCAAGGTTTCTCCAAAGGAATAATCTTCAGGAGGAGATGCAGATGGGATAAATTCCTCTGCATCAGAATCCTCATAGGATGGTACAGATAATTCCTGATCAGAAAAGGAATCAGAAGAAATAGAAACCTGATCTGAAGATTCATAATCAGTGTCTTGCATAGGCCTCTTATCAGGAGGGGGTTGGGAACCCCTGATCAAGGTGATTAGGTCTTCAGCCATTTTGATCATCTTCTTTTTGGGCATAGAGGCCTGTGCACGTGGCTCATGCGCCGGTTTTTTAGCTTTAGAAATTGCTTTTGTCTTTGATTTTGAAGCTGGCGTCTGTTTTATATAAAAATGTTGTGGTCTGAATACACCCTCAGAAGCCAGTGCCTGCTCAGCAGCTCCGGACACATCTGAGGGAGAGACATCCACGGGTACAACACTTTGAGAATCTTGCAGCATTCCGGACTCCACATGGGTCTCGGTAGGGGCCTGCAACTCGAAAGTAGCGGGTATCAGGGGCTGCGAATGCGCCGGAGTACCGGAGAACCAGTGACTGGCTTAGGAGAAGCTTCGTCGTCGGTTTTGGACCTCGACGGTCTGTCTCTGTCCTTTTCCTTGTGTTTTTTGTGTACTCCAGTTGTCGGATTGCTATCCCGACGACATATCAGGATAGTTAAATCTGTTTCCAAAATATTCTGAAGCAAAGCTATACAGACGCTTAATAGTGCGTTGGTTAAATCTAGCACAAAACCGACAGCTAGGCACGTTCTGATCAGGGCCAAGGCAAGGAATACAGTATAAATGATAATCCTTATGAGGTATTTGCTTCCCACAAGTAAAGCAATTATTAACTTTTACTGACATCGGTATGGAGCAAGAAAAAAGTTTCCCCAACGGGGTACTTACCTTGAGTGAAGACTTCAGTTCTGAAACTCTAATTCGAAAATTTCAGGAGTCTGCCGAATGGCACTTGCGAACTGCTTCTGCTTTGGGCACCGCTCAGCAAGAAAGACGAAAGAAAATGGCGTCAGCTGCTTATTTTATACCCCTGACGTCATGGAAGAGGAGACCGCAACCGACGCAGGACCCAAGACATTGGAATTCAGGCCGACTGAGGGCAACCTGTCAGCAGATAACCCAAATGTAATGACTGCAACAATGAAACACGAAGAAAGTACAGTTTTGTACCAACCATAAATGTAGATGTCCGAGAGGAATGCATCTGCAGTCTTTACAAATGGGTTGTCCTGTCGTCAGGCAGCCCTTCGGTCGGCCGGATTCCAAAGTCTGGGTCTGGCTTCGGCTGGTGTCGCACTTCACCAGACGTCATTGCGGCAGTTATTCGGGTATAAAGGCATCAGCCAACGCCATTTTCCTCAGAGTTTCTTGCCCCAGATGCCAGGTGCCCTCTTGGATGGCTAAATTTGGATAAATGCCAAAGTTTCCAAATAGTAGAGAGCAAACACATAAAATAAGCATGTATGTACATATATACAAACAAATACACCATAATAGATCCCCCCCAAGCTAGCTGAAGATTGGCAAATACCCTAGGAGTACCTCAGAGGGGAAGGAGGGTGGGTAATCCTGACTGCAGATGCATTCCTCTCGGACATCTACATTTATGGTAGGTACAAAACTGTACTATGTCCTTCAAGGATGCATCTGCAGTCTTTACAAATGGGTAGAATACCATAGCTAAACTAGGGAGGAGGAAATGAGAAGAGATTATGGTGTAGTTAGGATCCCTTGCAAAACAGCAGTGGCAAAGCCAGCACGGGATCTAGAGTATAAAGGTAAGTTATAATGCTTGGCAAATGTATGCATGGAGGTCCAAGTAGCAGCCTCTATAATGTCCTTGGTAGCCACTCCTCGTAAGAAAGCTGTGGTAGTGGCTGTAGCCCTTGTGGAGTGAGGCCTGATGTTCTCTGGAGTTTTCTTTCCATGGTAGGAGTAACAAAATCTAATGCAATTTCCTATCCATTTGGAAATTGTCTGTTTAGAAATAGGTTTTCCTTCCTTTCCTGCTGCATATGCTACCAGAAGCTGGTCAGTTTTTCTATTGTTTTTTGTCCTGTCCAGGTAGTAGCGTAATTGTCTGTGTACATCCAAGGTATGTAAGAGCCTTTCCCCCCTGTTCTATGGGTTGGGGAAGAATGTAGGAAGGTGGACAGCCTGATTTAAAGATACTCTGGATACCACCTTAGGCATAAATGTAGGATTTGTTCTCATGGACACTATCTTGATGGAAGATTAGGAAGGGTTGCACTGCCATTAATGCCTGTAGTTCAGAGACCCTTCTTGCTGAAGTTATTGCCAGCAGGAAAGCAGTCTTCCAGGATAAGTATTGTAATTCTGCTGTTGCTGCTGGTTCGAAAGGGGGAAGAGTCAGTTTTTCTAGCACAAAGTTCAAGTCCCATGCGGGCAATGGAGGTTTCCTGGGAGGTTTTACATTTTTGATTCCTCTCAGAAACTGTCTGAGCAGAGGGTGCGAGAAGACAGGAGGATCCAAGCTGTACTCTGCTGAAATAGCTGATGCATGTATCTTGATGGAGGAATAGGACAGGCCTGTATGGAAGAGCTCCGCCAAGTACTCCAGGATGTTGGCTATGTTCACCAGTGTCACATCTTGCCCCTTTGCAGTACTCCAGATGAGATATCTTTTCCATTTTGATGCATAATTCTTTCTTGTTGAAGGTCTACGAGCCTCCAGGATTATGTCTTTAACCCTTTGGGATAAATTTGAGTTAATTGCTGTTATGTAATGTTCCAGGCAGCTAGCTGCAGAGTTTTTAAGTTTGGATGCAGAATGTTGTAGTTGTTCTGTGTCAGCAGTAATGGGATCAGGGGCAGTGTCCATATTTGTCCCCGGGACATGCTCCTCAGAAGTGGATACCAATGTTGTCTTGGCCAGTCTGGGGCTATCAGAATGATCCTCGGACGTTCCTCTTTGATCTTGAGAAGCACCTTGTGCATCAAAGGTAGTGGTGGGAATGCGTATGCTGTCAGGCTTTTCCAACTGAAGGATAGGGAGTCCACCTTCCAAGCAAGTGGGTGGTAAGTCCTTGTGCAGAATTTCTTCAACTGGTGATTGAAAGGGGATGCAAACAAGTCTATTTGTGGTAATCCCCATTCTCTTGTGATGGTTTTGAAGATGTCCGGATGCAGCATCCATTCGTGGGCATCTGTTGTAGTTCTGCTTAATATGTCTGCTAGAATGTTTTCCTTCCTGGTACATAAATTGCCTGTAACTGAATGTTGTAGCTCAGAGCCACATCCCATAGGTCCAGTGCCAACCGCATAGAGGGTATGAGTGTGTGCCTCCCTGTTTGTTGATGTACCACATAACTGTGGTGTTGTCTGTCCTTATCATCAACTGGCCTTCTTGGAGAAAAGGTCTGAATGCCTGGATTGCCAATTTTACTGCCATCATTTCTTTTAGATTTATGTGCAGGTGCAGCTGGTCTTGAGTCCATAGGCCTTGAAAGCACTTGCCCATCATGTGTGCCCCAACCGAGGTCTGAGGCATCTGTCGTGATGGTTTGTCTTGGTTGACTTTTGCAAAGGGCAGTCCTGTGTTTGATTGACAGGCCTGAGCCCACCATAAGAACTCTTGCTTCAGGCATGGGATTATTGGAATTTTGGTTTCTAGGCTGTGCTTGTGCTGAGACCACAAATTCTTTAGGTACCACTGTAGCTTTCTCATATGCAGCCTGGCATGAGGTACCAGAATTATGCAGGATGCCATGAAGCCTAGAGCTTGTAGCACTTTTCTTGCAGTTAGATGGCTCTGCTTTGTCAATGCCAAGAAGTAGAGAGGAAGTTGCTCTTTCTTTTCTGCAGTTAGAAATGCCATTTGTTTTGATGTGTTCAGTTCTGCACCCAGAAAGGTTATTCTTTGGGATGGAATCAGCCTTGACTTTTTTGTATTGACTGTATATCCCAGGGCTTGCAGCAGGTAGATGACTCTTTGTAAATCTTCTGTGAGTTTGTTTTTGTTGTCCGCTTGTATCAGGCAGTCGTCCAGGTAGGGATAAATTTGAATTCCCTGAAGTCTGCAATGAGCGATTACTGATGCCAGGCATTTCGTGAACACTCTGGGCGCAGTAGATAAGCCAAAGGGCAATGCTGAGAATTGATAATGCTCTGATCCTGCAAGAAATCTGAGGTATCTTCTGCAAATTGGTCTTATGGGGACGTGCAGGTATGCCTCCTTGAGATCTAGAGTTACCAGCCAAGACTCCTTGCCCAGCATGGGAAGAAGCTGCTGTAGGGTCAGCATTTTGAATTTTGGGACAATGAGGAATGTGTTTAAAGCGGACAGGTCTAGAATAGGTCTCCATTTGTTTTCTTTTCTTGGTACCAGGAAGAGCCTGGAGTAAAATCCCTTCCCTTGCTCCAGAAATGGTACCTTTTCCACAGCTCTCATTCTTAATAATTGAGATATTTGTTTTAGAGCTTCTGCCCTTTGAGAAGGTGGTAGGTTTGGCATTCCTCTCTTTCCTGGGAGTGTATGGAAATGGAACCTGTAGCCTTTGTCTATAGTCTGCAAAATCCATGTTTCTCTTGTAATGCAGTGCCAGTTTCTTGAAAATAATGTTAGCTTTCCGCCTAAGGGTGCTTCTAGTTGTTCCCTGGTAGGCGGTGCCACCGCCAAGTCACTGTGATTGAGTTGTTGTAGTGGTGGTGGCTGTATCCGTGCCTCGCTGGTTGTTGCCCTGCCACTGGCAACCCGTGTAGGCACCCCTGGATTGGTCTCTGCCTCTAGAGCGCCTATTCCTGCCTCTTTGTGCCTTAGAGGTGTCCGGAAAGGACCAATTCTTGGAGGGCCAGTTCCTGCTAAACCTTGGAGGTTAAACTTGTAAGAAATCTTTCACTGTTTGCACAGATTTTGCTTTCTCTTCCATCTTTTTAGTACCTGCTGTGCGGGGGCACCAAATAAATTGACCTTGTCCATAGGTGCATCCAAAAGCTTAGATTTGACATGGTTTGGTAATGCCTGTTCTTTCAACCATGCATGCCTCCTGATAACTGTGCCAGTCATGGCTGATCTAAAGGAAGCCTCCAGTGCATCATAGCCACATTTTAAAGAATGGTTACTAACCTGCTGTATGTTATGTAACATTTCTTGAACATACTTTTTATCTATAGATTCTTCTGAGGACAGCTTTTTAGTCAACTGGTCAAGCATAAACTCTTGATATTGAATCATATGAAATTGGCAGTTCAAAGCTCTAGCTGACAAAGTAGCAGAGGTGTAAACTTTTTTACCCCATCTCTCTAAGGACCTGGAATCCCTTTCAGAGGGGAGGGGATTTTTAGAAGAAGTAGCTGCTACAGCTTTAGGGCCCTGGGAGATAGTCTCTGGATCTGCAAAAGGAGCCTTATATAAGTGGTGATGAGTGTCCGGGACCCTGTAGTACCTATCGGGCTTAGCAGGGGCCGGAGGTAAAGTTATCAGGAGCTGTGCAAACATCATTAAATGCATCATCGACAACAGATAGGACTGGAGGTATAGCTAAAGGCCTATGCTGTGGCAAGTGTAGAAAGGTCCTAAGCCTTTTCCTAGAGTCTGAGAAATCTTGGCCCTGCCACTGAAATTGTTCCCTCATAGCATGCAAGGATTCCCCAAAGGAAAATTCCTCAGGAGGAGAGGCTGAAGGGATGGACTCCTCAGCATCAGAGTCTTCGTAAAGAGAATAAGAAGCCTCAGGAGGGTCTGTATGATCTGAGTCATCCGAGGAATCATCTGTGGCTACTGGCTCAGGGGGCTCTGCTCTAGGCCTTTTTCTGGAGGAGGGAGAGGCCCTGTCTGGATGAGGCTGGGCTCCACGAATTAAAGAGATGAGATCCTCTGCCAAAGAAAGCATATGGGAGCTGGTGCTGGGCCTGTGAGAGGGGGGCTTGGCAGGCACAGATTTTGATGCTTTGGCTGCCTTAGCCCTGGCAAAGGCCTTAATAGACATAGCTGGAGGAGGCCTAGCAGCTCCACGTGCAGGGGTAGAAATATCTAGGGGAATGGTGTCTGATAAATCCTGTGAAATCGCAACAGAAGGTTGGATTTCAGAAGCCGTTTCTACCAGGATAGAAGAGGCCTCGGTAGAAGGCAAGTTATCGGCTGAAGAAAGAACCACTTGCTCGGTTTTGGCCGAAACAGAGACACTCATGGTTTGCTTAACCGCGGTTTCGGCTGAAACCGCAGACCGCGAGTGTCGGTCCTTTTCTTTGCGTTTTTTGGTTATCTGCGTAGTCGGAGGATCCGACGGCATAATGTAGGCAAAATCGGAGCCGAAAATCTGTTCAGCAAAGTCCGAGCGACGTCTAAGCGTCCGTCGGTTAAAAGAAGCACAGGCTAGACAAGCTGCTACGTCGTGGTCTGGGCCTAAACAATGTATGCAATAGGAGTGGAAATCCTTATGAGGTATTTGTTTCCCACAAGATAAACAGTTATTAACTTTCTCTGACATCGGCTGAGGCAAGAAAGAGTCCCCAACGGGGTACTTAGCTTTATAGAAGTCTTCGAAGTAGTATTCGGTAGTAGTAATCTCTGATCTGACCGACCGGCACTTGCGAACAGCTTCTGCTTCGGGCACCACGCGGCAAGAAAGACTGGGGAAAATGGCGTCGGCTGATGCCTTTATACCCGAATAACTGCCGCAATGACGTCGGGTGAAGTGCGACACCAGCCGAAGCCAGACCCAGACTTTGGAATCCGGCCGACCGAAGGGCTGCCTGAGACAGGACAACCCATTTGTAAAGACTGCAGATGCATCCTTGAAGGACATCATCAAACCATAACAGCATGCAGTTCAGTTTGCTATCATATGACAGAAAAATATGCAAAACTGTTTTCAATTAACCATAAATCGTGTCTATATCATAACATCGACAGCTTAAATTGTTGAATTCTAAAACATCGACACCTAAGCTTCGAAAGCTATAAACAGCTAATGGCCACATCAAATTCTTTCCTCAGGAAAGAATTAGTGTGGCCATCCATAAAATAAACGCCACCCCACACCCACCCTAACTAAATATGCCAACTCCGAGATCGCTCGACATTGGGGAAAGGGCAAATACCGGATAATGGCCACGCAAATTCTTTCCCCAAGGAAAGAATTCGATGATGTAGCTGCTCGCTATTGTAAGCTTTCGAAGCTTAGGCGTCGATGATTAAGCATTCGAAAACCTAAGCTGTTGGCAATTCAATAGGAACCCCATAAATCAGCCTCACAAGCTGCTTCAAAAATAGGTACACTGACCTTTTCAAACACAACGTTAAGACCCATGGAAGATGTCACCTGTTTCCTATGTGTATGCATATATAAACCCCTTTCAAGAATAGCCTGACCAAAGACAGATGAAAGAAAAAGATCCATGGGCAGATGAACCATGATGGAGGAATATGAAAGGCCAAAGAATACAACTCGCACAAAAATTGCAAAAGCAGTGGTACAGAAACCCTGAATGGGCTCTCCTCCTTAGTGTAACACTAACAACAAAATCTTTTCCATTTACCAATGAGATTTTTTAGTACATTTCTTTGCCTCCTTCAACACCTGCAGCACCTTTTCAGAAAAAAAGGTGCCTAAAAGGTATCAACATTGAATCATCTAGGCAGTCACTTGTAGTCAACTTCATACTGTTCTGCATCAAATACCTCCTCCTTGTCTTCTGTCAATAGATCCATTGTGTGTGGAAAATTTGTGGTAATTGCCCTTCGCCAATTCTTTAAGAAGGGAGAACTACTGTTGCCTGGCCCAGAAAGGAGTCGCCACAAAGATTTTTGAAGAGACCTTATAAATCATCAGAATATGCAATGGATATCAGTGGAAAAGGTGGAGATGCATGCACACATATTCAAATCCAAATAGATGGGAAAGCATCTGTTTTCTAGGCATGGCATGTCTGAAAGGAATACTGGAGAAAGTACAGTTGTATACACTTACCATAAATATAGATGTTAGAGTGTATTCAATGTTACAGTCATTACATTTGGGTAATCTGCTGGCAGGTTGCCCTCAGTCGGCCTGATTAACAAAGACCTGGGTCCTGCGTCGGTTGCTGTCCCTTCTTCCATGATGTCAGGTTTTCAGGGGTATAAAACATGCAGCCAACGCCATTACATCAGTTTTTCTTGCCCCAGACGTCAGGAGGCCCCCAAGTGGGGAGCAAAAAATATATCTATATGTATATGTATATAATTTTAAACACAAAAATTCACCTCCAAACAAAAGCAAATACACCAAAAAAGGCTTTTAAGCAAAGTAAAAGAAATTAAAAGTGTAGCAATAGAAAAACAGGGGGCTAGAGGGTGGGTAACCCGGACTGCAACAGTGAATACACTCGAACATCTACATTTATGGTAAGTGTACACAACTGTACTATGTTCTTAGTGTTTCACTGTTGCAGTCATTACATTTGGGTAGAATCCCAAAGATATGGGAGGATGGAATTATACAGCATTAGGAGCAGCTATAAGGCCCTGCAGGACAGCAGTGGCAAAGCCTGCACTGGTTTTAGAGAAGAGAGGTAAATGGTAATGTTTGTTGAACGTATGAACTGAGCTCCAGATTGCAGCTTCTAGAATGTCTCTGGTAGGAACCCCTCTGAGAAAGGCTGCAGAAGTAGATGCAACCCTGGTGGAATGAGATCTGATCCCCTTGGGGACAGGTTTACCATGGTGCATGTAGCAGAAACGAATACAATGGCTTATCCATTTTGAAATAGTCTGCTTTGAAATAGTCTTTCCCTCTGCCCCTGCAGCAAATGCCACCAGTAATTGCTCAGATTTTCTTAGAGATTTTGTCCTGTTAAAGTAGAATCTTAGTTGTCTGTGTACATCCAATGAATGCAGAATCTGCTCACCCTTGTTCTGTGTATTTGGAAAGAAGGTTGGCAGATGAATGGTCTGATTAAGAGCCACACTAGATATCTCTATAGGCATAAAGGATGGATTGGTCCCGAGAGTCACTCTGTCCGGGTAAATGATAATAAAAGGCTCCACTGCCATAAGAGCTTGTAATTCTGAAATCCTTCTAGCTGAAGTGACTGCTAAAAGAAAAGCTGTCTTCCAAGAGAGAAAATTTAGGTCTGCAGTAGCAGCTGGCTCAAAAGGAGGTAGAGTGAGTTTTTCCAAAACAAAACTGAGGTCCCATGCAGGAGTTGCTGCTCTCCTGAGAGGTCTTAAATATCTGGCCCCTCTGAGGTACTGCTTTAGCAGAGGTTGAGAAAGGAAGGGAGGCTCTGTGTTGTAATGAGCTGAAATGGCAGAGGCATGTATTTTTATGGAAGAAAAAGATAGGCCCTTGTGAAGCATCTCAGTTAAATATTGCAGAATCTGAGGAATATTGGGCATTGCTGTGCTTATTCCTTGTGCCTGGTTCCAGGCACAGAATCTTTTCCATTTGTCAGCATAAGATCTTCTAGTACTAGGCCTTCTAGCCTCCTAAATGACATCCATCACTGGTTTGTTGAGAGATGTAACTGATGAAATTAGTTGATTAGCCATGCTGCAAGATTCAGAGCTTGGAGCTGAGTGTGCAGAATTTGATAGTTCTGCTGAGACAGTAGGCAAGGTGTCTGAGGCAGGTACCATGAAGGAAGGTGCGACATATTGCATAGGAGCGGGTACCAGTGTTGGTGAGGCCAGTCTGGAACAATCAGAATCATTTTTGGTTTTTCCTGTCCGACTTTTAGTAAGACCTTGGAGAGCAGAGGCAGAGGGGGGAAGGCATAGACTGATAGGTTTTTCCAGCTAAAGGATAGAGCATCCACTTTCCAAGCTTTTTTGTGATGAATTCTTGTGCAGAATTTGTCCAACTGATAGTTTTTGGGGTGAGGCAAAAAGATCTATGTCTGGGCTCCCCCATTTGCATGTCAACATGCTGAAGATTTTGTGGATCCAGTTTCCATTTGTCTAGGTCCATAAGATTTCTGCTTAGTTCTTCTGCCAGAGTATTTTGCTTTCCTGGCAAGAATTGAGCTTGTAGATGTATTTGACAAGTCAAGGCCGTGTTCCACAAAGCCATGGCTAGTCTGCAAAGGGGGTAGGAATGGGTACCCCCCCTGCTTGTTTATATACCACATGACTGTGGTGTTGTCTGTCTTTATCAGTAGTTGTCCTGGATGAAGATAGTCCTTGAAGGCTGTCAGAGCATTCTGAACACCTAGCATCTCTTTCTGGTTGATATGTAGGTGCATTTGATTTGAGCTCCATTGGCCCTGAATGCATCTTCCTGCCAGATGCACCCCCCAGGTATAATCTCATGCATCTGTAGTGAGGGTTTGGGCAGCAGGGGGTGGAATGAATGACAGCCCCTTGTTTTGGTGGCAGCCCTCTGCCCACCATAGGAACTCTTGCTGCGGGCAAGAAATGATAGGAATCGTTTCCAGGCTGTGACAATGTTGACTCCATAAGCTTTTTAGGTACCATTGAGGTTTCCTCATATGCAGCCTTGCATATGGAATTATTAGAATCCAGGATGCCATAAACCCCAAGGCCTGCAAAATTTGCCTTGCAGATAGCTGGGTTTTTGTGGCCACTTGTCTGAAGTAAGTCATCAATTGAATTTGTTTTTCTGGCGTAAGGCAAGTCATCTGGGCAGTTGTATTCAAGCTTGCACCCAGGAATGTAATTATTTGAGAGGGTACCAGTTGTGATTTCTTTTAGTTTATGGTGTACCCTAAAAGTACAGTTTTGTACCTACCATAAATGTAGATGTTAGAGTGTTCACCCTGCTACAGTTATTACACGAGTTATCCTGCCGTCAGGCGGTCACGCAGTCGGCCCGAATTCCAAAGTCTTGGTCCGGCGTCGGTTGCTGTCGCTTCTTCCCTGACATCAGTGCGCCAGCAGTATATAAGAGGCATCCGACGCCATTTTCTTAAGTTTTTCTTGCCCCAGATGTCAGGTGCCCCCAAATGGTAGGCAATAGATATATATATATATATATATATATATATACACACACACACACATATGGCTATATAAAAATAAAACAAAACCCTTAGGTACAAGTTAATACACCACAGAGGTAGTATAGGATAAAGTGGTAGAGATAAGTTCAGCTAGTTCAGAGGGGATGGAAGGAGGGTAACCTGGACTGCAGCAGGTGAACAGTTGAACATCTACATTTATGGTAGGTACAAAACTGTACTATGTTCATCGTGTTACCCTGCTGCAGTCATCACACTTGGGTTGAATCCCCAAAGCTAAGTAGGGGAGGTGGAGTCAAACAGGGTTAGAAGAAGCTAGTAGGCCCTGCAAAACCGCAGTGGCAAAACCAGCTCTAGTCTTAGAGTAAAGAGGTAAGTGATCGTGTTTGGTGAAGGTGTGCACTGAATTCCATGTAGCAGCTTCCAGAATATCCTTGGTTGGCACTCCCCTGAGAAAGGCTGCTGATGTAGCTGTAGCCCTGGTAGAGTGGGACCTAATGTTAGCAGGTACTGGTTTCCCATGATGTGTGTAGCAGAAATGTATGCAATGTCCTATCCATTTAGAAATGGTCTGTTTTGAGATAGCTTTTCCTTATGATCCTGCAGCATAGGCTACAAAGAGCTGGTCAGTTTTTCTGAAAGCCTTAGTTTTATCCAAGTAGTAACGTAATTGCTTGTGAATGTCCAAAGAGTGCAGGAGTCTTTCTCCTTTGTTCTGGGGATTTGGGAAGAAGGTGGGCAAGTGAATGGTTTGGTTTAGGGCCACACTGGATACCACCTTTGGCATAAAGGAAGGATTAGTTCATAGAGAAACTCTGTCTTGATGGAAAATGAGGAAAGGTTCTACTGCCATTAGTGCCTGTAGCTCTGAGACTCTTCTAGCTGAGGTTATTACTAGGAGTAGGGCAGTTTTCCATGAAAGAAATTTTAAATCAGTTGAGAAAGCTGGTTCAAAGGGCGGCAGTGTAAGCTTTTCCGGGCCAAACTGGATTTTGTTCTTGTTGGTCATTTTGTGCTTTACTTGGTTTTCCGGGCCAAAGTTGAGATCCCAAGTAGGTGTTGGAGCTCTCCTTGGCGGTCTTAAGTTATTAGCCCCTCTGAGGTACTGTATTAGGAGTGGATGTGAAAAAGGAGGATCCGTGCTGTAATGAGCTGAAATTGCTGAGGCGTGGATCTTAATAGATGAAAAGGAAAGTCCTTTGTGTAGCATCTCAGTTAAATATTGTAGAATCTGAGGAATGTTCGGCTCCAGGGGATTTAGGCCTTTCTAGGCGCAAAATTTTTTCCATTTGTCTGAATAGGTTTTCCTGGTGCTGGGCCTCCTGGCCTCCAGAATGACATCCATAACAGCTTTGGATAAAGGTGTTGGCTGGTTGTTTAGGTAATTTGCCATGCAGCCAGGTTTAAAGTCTTGAGCTTGCTGTGCAGAATCAGATTGTCTCGCTGGGTGAGCAGGTGAGGAATTCGTGGCAAAATCCATGGTGGGCCCTGGGCCATGTTCCTTAAAACTGGATACCAATGTTGGCGTGGCCAGTCTGGTGCAACGAGAATCATTTGTGGCCTCCCTAATCTGACTTTCAGCAGTACCTTTGCTAGAAGAGGCAGTGGAGGGAAGGCATAAGCTGTTAATGTTTTCCAACTGAATGAGAGGGCGTCCACTTTCCAAGCTAGTAGATGGAAGGTCCTTGTGCAAAATTTTTTAAGTTGGTGGCTGTGGGGGCTTGCAAACAGATCTATGTCTGGGCGTCCCCATTTTTGAGCTATCATTGCAAATACTTGTGGATCTAGTTTCCATTCGTCTGGATCCATGATGTTTCTGCTTAGGTCATCTGCTAATGTGTTTTTCTTTCCTGGCAGGAATTGTGCTTGTAATTGAACCTGGTAAGACAGTGCAGTGTTCCACAATGTCATTGCTTGCCTGCATAGAGGGTAGGAATGTGTGCCCCCTTGCTTGTTTATGTACCACATAACTGTGGTGTTGTCTGTCCTTATTAGTAGTTGTCCTGGGTGTAGAAGGTCCTTGAAAGCTGTTAGGGCATTCTGCACTGCTAGCATTTCTTTTTGATTGATATGCAGGTGTCTCTGATCTGTAGTCCATTTCCCCTGAATGCACTGTCCTGCCATGTGTGCTCCCCAGGCATAGTCCGATGCATCTGTTGTCATAGTTTGCCTAGCTGTGGGTAAGGTGAAAGGCTGACCCTTGAGGTGACATGCCTGTGCCCACCACAGAAACTCCTGTTGAAGGCAGGGAATGAGTGGAATCATTGTTTCCAAGCTGTGGCTGTGCTGAGTCCATACACTTTTCAGGTACCATTGTAATTTCCTCATATGCAGTTTTGCAAATGGTATTAGTAGTATGCAAGATGCCATGAATCCCAAGGCCTGCAGAATTTATCTTGCAGGGAGTTGGGACTTTGTTGTCATTATTTTGAAATATTGAAATAGCTGTCATCGTTTTTCTGGTGTGAGATAAGCCATCTGGGCCATTGTATTCAAGCTGGCACCCAGGAATATTATGTTTTGTGAGGGCACTAGTTTTGATTTCTTTTCGTTTACTGTGTACCCTAGGCAACTTAGAAGGTGTCTGACAAATGCCAGATGCTGTAAAAGAATGTCCTTGCTTTCTGCTTGAATAAGGCAAGTCATCCAAGTATGGGTATATTTGAATTCCTCTTTGTCTACAGTATGCAATTACAGGTGCCAGGCATTTTGTGAAGACCCTGGGTGCAGTAGATAAGCCAAAGGGCAGTGCAGGGAATTGATAATGCGTTGAACCTGCAATGAAGCGGAGGTATCTTCTGCAATTTTGTCTGATAGGGACATGCAGGTATGCCTCCTTGAGGTCCAAAGTGACTAGCCAAGCATTCTTGCCCAGCATGGGAAGAAGCTGCTGTAGTGTTAGCATCTTGAATTTTGGTACTTGCAGATAGGTGTTCAGAATTGAAAGATCCAGAATGGGTCTTCATGCTTTGTCCTTTCTTGGAACTAGGAAGAGTCTTGAGTAAAATCCTTGTCCTTGCTCCTGTGTAGGTACCTGTTGAATGGCTCTCATGTTCATGAGAGCTGTAATTTGTTTTTGTGCCTCTGCCCATTGATTTGGTGGGAGGTTTGGCATTCCTTTGATCCTTGGTAAGGTATGAAAGTGGAATCTGTATCCTTGAGAGACAATGCTTAGAACCCATTTGTCTTTTGTGATGATGTGCCAGTTGTCTGCAAAAAATGCTAGTTTTCCTCCCAAGGGTGTTGCCAGGAGAGATTTGCTTGGTAGTTTGAGGATAGAGTCATTGTGTCTGCCTTCTGCTAGCTTGGGGCCTGTCTTCTCCTCCTTTCTGGGTAGCAGAACCCCATTGGCGAGGTCTGTAAGGGCCCTGTGCCTGACCTCTGCCCCTTGGGCGTCTGTATTTGCCCCTCTGTGATCTGTCTGAAGCTGGAAAGGACCAATTGTTTGTTGGACAATTTCTGCGGAAGCGAGGGGGTTGTACCTGCAAGAAATCCTTGACCGTTTGCATAGATTTAGCCTTATCCTCCATTTTCTTTAAAACCTCTTCTGCTTTGACACCAAATAATACATCCTGTTGTAAAGGTGCATCTAATAATTTTGCTTTAACATGGTCAGGGAGGGTTTGCTCTTTTAATCAAGCATGTCTACGAATGACATAGCCAGTAACAGCTGCTCTACAGGAAGCTACCAGTGAATCAAATTCATATTGTAAAGTATGCTTGCCCACCTGTTCAGCTGCATGCAACAGATCCTGCATTTCCTTGAATTCAGGCTGTTCTGAATGTGTGCTCATTTTTTGTTTTAACTGAGAAATCAGGAATTGTTGATATTTCAACATGTGAAACTGGCAATTTAATGCTCTCATAGCCAGAGTTGCAGAGGTGTACATTTTCTTTCCCCATCTATCTAGAGCTCTGGAATCTCTCTCAGAGGGCACATGATTTTTAGCCATAGAAGCTTTTGCTCCCTTAAGACCCTGGGATATGGTTTCTGGGTCAGCTACATGGCTTTTATAAAGGAATTTGTGTGAGTCAGGTACTCTGTAGTATATGTCTGGTTTGGCTGGAGCAGGAGGTAGAGAGTCTGGATTTAAACTAGACTCCAAGTAGACATCATCCACAATAACTAAAACAGGAGGGATAGCAAGAGGTCTGTGCTGGGGTAATAAAAGGAACTCTCGGAGCCTTTTCTTAGAATCTGAGTAATCCTGGCCTTCCCAGTGGAAATGTTCCCTCATGGTATGTAATGTTTCCCCAAAGGAGTAGTCTTCAGGGGGAGATGCTGAGAGAATAGAGTCTTCAGCATCAGAATCCTCATAAGGTGGAAAAGTGTAATCCTGTTCCTCAGAAGAATCTAAGGAGAGAGAAACCTGGTCAGAGGATGCGTAATCCTCCTCTTGTCTTGGACTTTTATCAGGAGGGGGATGGGAACCCCTGATAAGGGTAATTAAATCTTCAGCCATGTTAAGCATCTGTTTCTTAGGCATGGGGCCTTGACCTGTAGACTGATGAACAGTTTTCTTAGGTTTTAAAGGAGTTTTAAGCTTAGCATAAGATTTAATTGCGAGTGTAGTCGGTCTGAAGACACCTTCTGCAACCAAAGGGGTTTCCTCTGCACCAGTGAGTAATTCTGCTCTGGTGTCAGTAGATGGCTGCATCGGCCTAGTAGACTCCACTTGGGAGTCAGCAGCTGTCTGGGGTTCCAGCTCTGCAGTCGTCAAGGGCTGCATAGGCGCCTCACTGAAAACCGGAGAACCAGCGACAGGCCCAGCTGCGGCCTCAGGGTCTGGCTTATTCCTAGGCTCCCTGTCCTTATCCTTACGTTTTTTTACGAACTGTGGTCGTCGGCTGCTCCGATGGCATGATATAATTAAATTTCCTACCAAAGTAATGCCATGCGAAGTCAAAACGGCGTTTGATAGTGCATTTATTAAACCTAGCGCAAAACTGACAACCTGTGACGTCGTGGTCTGGGCCTAGGCAAGGAATACAATAAGAATGGAAGTCCTTATGAGGTATTTGCTTCCCACAAGAAATGCAATTGTTAACTTTTTCTGCATCGGACTGAGGCAAGAAAATGTTCCCCAACGGGGTACTCAGCTTTATTGAAGACTTCGGACTGACAATCTCAGGTGTCGGCTGACCGGCACTTGCGAACTGCTTCTGCTTCAGGCACCGCGCGACAAGAAAGACTGAAGAAAATGGCGTCGGATGCCTCATATACCCCTGGCGCACTGAAGTTAGGGAAGAAGCGACAGCAACCGATGCGGGACCAAGACTTTGGAATTCAGGCCGACTTGTGGGACCGCCTGACGGCAGGATAACTCAAGTGTGATGACTGCAGCAGGGTAACACGATGAACATCAAGTTAGAAGTCTTTTTACAAATGCCAGATGTTTTAGAAGAGTGTCCTTGTTTTCTGCTTGAATTAGACAATCGTCCAGGTATGGATAAATTCGAATATTTCTTTGCCTGCAAAATGCAATTACTGGTGGCAGGCACTTTGTGAAGACCCTGGGCGCAGTAGATTGCCAAAGAGCAGTGCAGAGAACTGGTAATGCAAATAGCCTGCTTTGAAGCAGAGGTATCCTCTGCAAGATTCCCTGATTGGGATATGCAGGTAAGCCTCTTAAGTCTAGAGTTACCAACCAGGCATCCATGCCTAGCATAGGTAGTAACTGTTGTAGAGTCAGCATCTTGAATTTTGGAATATCCAGAAATGTATTTAGAATGGATAAGTCCAGAATTGGATGCCATAATTTGTCTTTTCTGGGTACCAGGAAAAGTCTTGAATAAAAACCTTGTCCCTTTTCCTTTTCTGGTACTGGTTGAATCGCTCCCATATTCATGAGGGATATAGCTTGTTTCTGGGCCTCTGCCCACTGATTTGGGCATTGAGACTGTTTACCGAAGGAAGGTGCCTTGTTACTTCCAGATTTGGAGGTGGAGGCACCCCATTGCTTTGTTCTATAAGTTCATTGTGACTGAAACTTGGAGCCTTTGGAATGTCTGGGTTTGACCGGAGCGGCTTTGGTGGGCACTGGAAAGGACCAATTCTTAGTAGGCCAATGCCTACCGAACCTGGGTGGCTGCACTTGTAGGAAATCTTTTACAGTTTGCATAGATTTAGCTTTATCTTCCATCTTTTTCAAAACTTCTTCTGCCTTATTACCAAATAGCCTGTCCTGTTGTAAAGGAGCATCCAACAATTTTGCTTTAACATGGTCAGGCAGATTTTGCTCTTTGAGCCAAGCATGCCTTCTTATCACAAATCCAGTAACAGCAGCCCTGCAAGAAGCCTCCACAGAATCAAAACCACATTGCAAAGTATGTTTTCCAACTTGTTCAGCTGAATGCAATAAATCCTGCAACTCTATTTTCCACACAGTCAGAAATCAACATAATTTTCTATTTAAGTAAGCCCATGACATGCTGTTGATATTTAAGCATATGAACTTGACAGTTTAAAGCTCTGATTGCCAAGGTTGCAGACGTGTAAACCTTCTTACCCAATCTATCCAGCACCCTGGAATCTCTAACAGAAGAGGTAGGATTTTTAGCAGTAGAAGCCTTAACGCCCTTGGGACACTGAGAAATGGTTTCAGGGTCAGCAGAAGGGTTTTTAAAAAGGAATTTGTGGGAGTCAGGAATGCTGTAATATCTGTCTGGCTTACTAGGAGCCAGTGGCAGGGAATCGTGCGTCATACTGGATTCTGAGAAAATATCTACAATGTCTAGAACAGGAGGTATAGCCAAAGGCCTATGCTGAGGAAGAAGTAAATCCCTTAGTCTCTTTTTAGATTCTGAAAAATCCTGACTCTCCCAGTGAATGTGTTCCCTTAAGGTATACAAAGTTTCTCCAAAAGAAAAATCCTCAGGACGAGAAGCAGAAGGGATGGAATCTTCTGCATCAGAGTCCTCATAAGTGGGAATAGATACTTAATGATCAGAAGAGGAATCAGAAAAAATATAAACCTGATCTGAAGACTCCTAGTCAGTGCCTTGCCTAGGCCTCTTAGCAGGAGGTGGATGGGTACCCCTGATCAAGGTAATTAAATCTTCAGCCATTTTGATCACTTGTTTTTTTAGGCATTGGGGCCTGTACACATGGCCCATGCGTCGGTTTTTAGACACAGAAATAGTTTTTGGCCTTAATTTTGAAGATGGCATCGGTTTAATATAATAATCTTTAGGCCTGAAAACACACTCAGAAGCCGGTGCCTGCTTAGCGGCTCCGGACCCATCCAAGATAGAGACATCCGCGGGTTCAATACTTAAAAGTATCTCGCGGCATACCTGACTCCGAATGGGTCTAAGTAGAGGCCTGCAAATCAAAAGTAGCGGGTATCAGGGGCTGCGAAAGCACCTCACTGAGTACCAAAGAACCTGCGACTGGCTAAGCAGAAGCTTAGTCGTCAGTTTTGGACCTCGACGGTCTGTCTCTGTCTTTTTCTTTGCGCTTTTTAGGTATTCTGGTAGTCGGATTGCTAACGGACGACATTTCTGGATAGTTAAATCTCGAGCCAAAATATTTAGAAGCAAAATTTGCCTACGTTTAATCATGCGGTTGTTAAATTTAGCACATAACCAACAGTAAGGCACGTTGTGGTCGGGGCCTAGGCAAGGAATACAGTACAAATGAAAATCCTTATGAGGTATTTGCTTCCCACAAGTAATATAATTATTAACTTTTACTGACATCGGTAAGGAGTAAGAAAAAGTTTACCCAACGGGGTACTTAGGTTTTAGTTGAAGACTTCAGTTCTGAAACTCAAAAACGAAAATTTCAGGAGTCAGTCGACCGGCACTTGCGAACTGATTCTGCTTCGGGCACCACGTGGCAACAAAGACTGATGTAATGGCGTCGACTGCATGTTTTATACCCCTGATGACCTAACGTCATGGAAGAATGGACAGCAACCGACGCAGGACCCAAGACTTTGTTAATCAGGTGGACTGAGCGCAACCTGCCAGCAGATTACCCAAATGTAATGACTGCAACAGTGAAACACGAAGAACATCTTGTTCTGCCTGTTATGAAAAGAGGCAAACAGATCTCCTCGAAGTTCCCCAAAACTGGATAAATTCCTGAAAGATCCCGACATTCAATTTTCACTCATGACATTCTGTCCTGCTCCTGCTCAGCTTGTCTGCCACATTATGCTCAGATGGAATGCAACAAGCTTGGAGAGTTAAGAGTGCTGAACTGCCCCCTCCCAAGCTGATATAGCCAGCCTGCAAAAGGGCAAAGATTTGGTACCTCCATTTTTATGTACCACATCACTGTGGTGTGGTCTGTGTTCACTTAAACTAGCCTTGGAGACCACAGATGAATCAAAGAATTGGCAGCACAAACAGCTAACATCTCTTTAATGAAAGTTCCAAAGACCTTTACACAACCCCACAGAAAGAGATTTCTCATTAAAAATCCAATGCATCTGTTGGTGCAAAGTGTGCAGGAGTACTGACAGAAAAGGGGAGACATGGACTCAAAGATACCTGGTCTCTTAATTATCTTTTCACAAACCCTAACACTGGAATTTCAAATGTGAGGTGATGAGGATACTGGGGTCATACTATTTTCAGGAACCACTACATCTCCACACACTCCACACACTCCACACACTCCACACACTCCACACACTCCACACACTCCACACAAAAAATAAAATAATAAAAAAAAAACTATGGCAAAATTAACCACAGACACGAATTAGAAGTTATGTACCTACCATAACGTTCCATGTTAGTTGTCTTCTCTCGCCTTCTTTCTTGCTGGATGGGTTCGGAGCCGATCCTCGGCTCCGGCTCGGCACTTGCTTTAGCGTAGGAACTCCTTTTACCAGCTCGAGGCAACCATATATCTCATGATGCAAGGCGGAACTACCTCAGATCTCGTTTGGTAGCTAACCTACCCTGCTAAAGACTATCCTAACAATTAGGAACACCAGTTCCTAATAGAAGTCCTCATATGAAGGCTCAGGAGGAAAACAACCTAATAGGAACTCTTCAAGATCTGTCCAGGCCAGGGGGAAGGAGGGAGGGACGCAAGAAAGAAGCGAGAAGACAACTAACATGGAACGTTATGGTAGGTACATAACTTCTAAATGTTAAGTTGTCAATCTCGCCTTCATTCTTGCTGGATGGGACCGGCCCCTAGCACCTGTATCCCGGGTGGCTCAATGGAACAGACTCTTGAGAACTGTGGAACCAAAACTGGCCCTATCTCTGGAGGCCAAGTCCAACTTGTAATGAGAGACAAAGGTATGAGGCGGCCCAAGTAGCTGCTGCACAAATGGTATCAATGGGTAGTCTATCCTGAAAAGCTGCAGAAGTGGATAGACTCCTGGTTGAGTGTGCTTTTGGTTTAGAAGATAGCTGTTTGCCTCTGAGAGAGTACACATAGGAAATGGTGGAAGTCAACCATCTGGATAAGGTCACTTTAGAAACTGGAAGACCTATCCTGTTTTCTGCATAGGAGACAAATAATTGGTCCGATTTTCTGAATTGTTTAGTCCTATGCAAATAATACCTGAGCTGACGATGGACATCCAAAAAATGCAGTTTCTGTTCAGCTCTGTCATAATAGTTTGGGAAAAAGACTGGTAGATCTATAGATTGGTTAATGTTGGTCTGAGACACGACTTTGGGGAGAAAGGAAGGGTTAGTTCTTAATGATACCCTGTCCTTATGAAAAACCAAATAAGGGGAACGAATGCAGAGAGCTTGAATCTCTGAAACCCTTCTTGCAGAAGTGACAGCCAGTAAAAATATAGTTTTCCAGGTCAATAACTTCAAAGAACATGAAGCAGACGGTTCGAAGGGAGGTAGTATCAAGGATGCCAACATTAAGTTTAGATCCCATTGCGGAGGAGGATGCTTTATAGGTGGTTTTAGGAGAAAAACTCCTCTCAGAAAAGCCTTGCATAATCTATGAGACATGATGTTATTGTCATGCAAGCCAACATGATACTTGGAAATAGCAGCCAGTTGTACTTTGACTGTAGATGAAGAGGATCCTGAATGAAAAACCTCTGCCAGGAAATCTAAAACAGAATATATAGGAGCAGTAAAGGGGTCAATATTTCTGGAATTTGCCCAAATAGAAAAACGTCGCCACTTGCTAGCATAAACAGTCCTAGTGGACGACTTCAAAGAAGACACTAAAATGTCTCTGACTGAGTCAGAAATCATCGGTAGCCTGGCTAGGGAAGGAAGTGGAGCAACCAAGCAGTGAGGTTGAGAGAATGAATGGCCCGGTGCTGCTGACTCGACTGGTGGATCAAGAGATCCGGAACTGGGTCCAGATGCCAGGGCTGCACCAGAAGGTGACGATGCAGAGACGGAAACCAAATTTGTCGAGGCCAATATGGGGCAATGAGGATCAACTTGGCTCTCAAAACGGTGGCTTTCTGAATGACTTGTGGAATCAAGGGAAAGGGGGATAAAGCGTACAGAAGTCCCCGGGGCCAATCCTGGGTTAGAGAGTCTCTCAGGGATTGGCCTGGAAGGGGAAAGAGAGTGAAAAAATCGGGGCACTTGTTGTTTTGAGGAGTAGCAAAAAGATCGCAACAAGGAGTGCCCCACTTCAGAAATATCTGATCCACTACAGATTGATTGAGAGACCACTCGTGAGGCATCAGAATGGATCTGCTCAGCCTGTCCGCCAATAGGTTGGACCTGCCGGGGATGTGCGTTGCTATCAGAAACCGCTGAGAAGAGATTGCCCATTGCCAAAGTCTGAGAGCTTCTCGACATAACGGATAGGACCTGGTCCCGCCCTGCTTGTTGATGTACCAGACTACGGACATGTTGTCCGTTTGTACTGCAATAGTCCCCGTGGGAAGAAAGTCGTTGAGGGCTTGCAACGTTAAAAGCACTGCTCTCATCTCCAGGACATTTATGTGCAGATGGTATTCTATGGGTTGCCACGTCCCGTGGACCATCCTGCCCTGATAATGCCCCCACCCGATCAGAGAGGCATCCGTAGTGACTGTGGCAACTGGAGGAGGGAATAAAGGGTCGGCCCTGATGAAGAAGAGGGAAGATATCCACCAGTTCAGATGAGCTCTGCGACTGTGTGACCAAGATTTCGTGCCTCATCGGAAGACTGTGGTACGACCACTGCGTGAATAGCATCCACTGCAGAAGACGCATGTGGAAGCGAGCCAGTGGTAGAAGAACAATGGCCGCAGCCATCAGACCTAGAACCTTCAGTATAAATCTGGCTTTGATCTTGTTGCTTTGCAATAGAATCCGAACGAATTTTTGGATGTCCAGAATTCTTTGATCTGTTAGTCTGGCTAACATTCTGACAGTGTTTAATTCTGCGCCTATAAAGGTGATAGATTGGCAAGGCAGCAGAGAAGATTTTTCGAAATTTACTGAAATTCCCAAACTCCTGCAAAGCTGAAGAGTGTAGTCTCTGGACTGAAGAAGCTGACACTTGGTGGTGGCGGAGAGGAGCCAGTCGTCCAAATAAGGAAACACCTGGAATCCTCGACGTCTCAGATGAGCTGTGACCACTGCCATGCATTTGGTAAACACTCTGGGGGCTGAAGTGAGGCCAAAGGGCAGGGCTCTGAATTGGTAATGACTGGTCCCTAGCCGAAAGCGGAGAAACCTTCTTGATAGTCTGTGGATCTTTATGTGATAGTACGCATCCTGAAGGTCTATAGAGCACATCCAGTTGTCCTTGACCAGAAAGGGCAGAATGGACTGAAGCGTGACCATCCGGAATCTTGCCTTCTTGACAAATCTGTTTAGATTGCTCAGGTCTAATATTGGTCTCCAATCTCCCGTCCTTTTGGGGACCAAAAAGAATCTCGAGTAGATGCCGGATCCTACCTGGTCTGCCAGCACAGTCTGGACAGCTCTTTTTTCTAGGAGCTTTGAAACCTCCTGTTCTGCCAAATCCCTTTGACCGGGTGAGATGTCTGGAAGGGATTGTAGAGGTAATGGAAACCTTCAAGGGATTTTGTAACCCTCGGATATGATCGACTGTACCCACATCTCTTGAGATAGGGATTGCCAGGCTACTGGGTACAGCGAAATCCTTCCCCCGACTGCCTCCAAGGGTGGACAGTCGGGCAACACCTCAGGGATGCTGAAAGGGCTTCTCAGGAAGAGACTCCCTGTTGCCCTGGTTTTGAGGACCCCCCCTGCCTCTAGGGCAGCGTCTATTATTGTTACCCCCTCTGCCTCTGGGGGTAAACTGACCACGTGCGTCCGGTGTAGCTCCTTGGGCTTTACGGAACCACATCTTCCCCCCCTTCTGACCCTTGGGATATGGTCTAGAAGGAGTGGAAAACTGGACTCCAATGGCAGAAAGAGTTTTACCGTCCTGCTCACACCTGGTCAAGGTATCCTTCACCTGAGGTCCGAACAAAGCCGAACCATCAAAGGGGGTATTAGTGAAGGACGCCTTAAAGGGGTCCGCAAAATTACAAAGCCGCATCCAGGCTTGGCGTCTAAGAGCAACTCCTGTGCCTGCGGCCCTGCTCGCTCCATCGGCCGCATAGGATATGAGCCGCATGGAGGAGTTAGATATGGAATTCAGGATTGCAAGCTGCGAGGCAATCTTTTCCTGAGCCCCAGCAGCAGAAGGATCCTGGACTACTTCACCCAGTTCCTTGAGAATATCTCGTTGAAGCCTGGTGAAGTGACAAAGATAATTCAGCAAACGCATAGCAAAGGTCGCTGAAGAAAACATCCGCTTTCCATACCTGTCCATGGTCCTAGAATCCTTGTTAGGAGGATGGACAGGTACTGAAGGATCCGCCAGTTCCTTCTTAGTGGCCGCCACCACCATAGCATCCACAGAGACACCCTTGGAAAGGAACTGTTTGTCCGAAGGGCCGTGATGAATTTGGATGGTCTCCTGGGGACAGGTTCCACAGAATCTGGAGCGCCACGCCTTCGAGCCACTACCTGCATCAGTGGGTCGAAGGCGGAGACACCCAGGAGGTGGAGGGTCGGGATCCAAAAGCCTCCAGGTATACCGACTCATCCTCGGAGGGGTCAATGGAGGGCCAATTCCCCCTCTGTTTGAGGAGCTCAAGGATGTCTGAAAAGGAGACATCCTCAGAGGGGGACCGTGGGGAACCCTCCGACTCATCTAAGTCGGTATCAGATGTAGTAGACTCAGGGGAGTCTGTGTGTTTCCTCTTACACGTCCTCTTCCGAGGGGGTTCCCCTGCAGGATCAGGAGAAACCTCAGAAGAGGAGGAAATTCCCAATGTGGAAACCTGGGGCGATGGATCCCTGGGCCTGAGAGCAAGAGGCTGGCAAGAGGCATCTGCAGGCACTGATGAGGGAGGAGCTAGAGGGATGGACCGTTGACCAGGCTCAGAGGCCAGGACACTCCATCACCTCAAAGGCTCCCCTCCCTGGGAGACCGGAATATCCCCGCTCCGAGGAAACAGGAATGCCCGGCTCCACTGAGAGGGAAGGCTCCGAGGCCGATGTCGGCGCCGAGCTTACCAAAGCCGAAGCCCCGAGAGGGAGAGCGGGGTCGGACAAGGGTCCGATGCCACTAGCCCCCTCGGAGCCGACAAGGGAAACCCGACGACCGGATCCCTCCAAGGAAGGTCTCAAGGAGGAGATCGGAGCCGAGGATGACAGAGCCGAAGGATGTATCGGCTCCGGCACCGAAACAGTCGCTGTCCCGAGAAGCTCCGGCTCCGAACTCTGAAGTGGAGTCGGAGGAGGAAGTTCAAGGGGTGAGGCTATAGCCGAAGTCTGTTGAGACGGGTATGGAGCATTTGGGCCAGTGCCTGAGACTTCAACAGCCTGCTTACCACCCTCTCCAAGTCGTGGTCAGACAGCCTGGAAGATCTCGAAGATCGGCTCCGATGGCTCCGCTCCGACAAAAGAGGAGACCCCGGAGCTGAGTGGATACTCAGTAAAGAAGGAGACCGAGATCTCTTTCGGGACGGAGCCATCGGAGCCGAAGTCCCCTGAACTCCAGATGGAGCCGAAGGTTTCTCGGCTCCGATGCTGGATAAGGTGTCGGCTCCAGCCGGAGCCGACAAGGCTACAGTAGATAAGGTATCGGAACCAGCCGGCGCCGAACCCACTACTTTCGAGGCAGATACATCGGTTCCAGCCGGAGCTGATCTCGGCTCCGACGGAGCCGGAGCCACCGGAGGAGGCTTGGATACTGAAGCCTGAGCCTTCGGTGGCTTAGAAGGTTTCCCAGACCCTGCTTTAGAGGGAGAACCTTCTGGCTTAAGTAAGCCACGGAGGATAAGCTTATTCCTCCTTTCCTGCAGGACTCTCTGGCTAAAAGAGTGACACAAAGCACAGGAGTCCTGCAGGTGCAAAGGCCCCAGGCAATAAACACAAGAAGTGTGACCATCTGTCAGAGACATTTTCTGACAGCACGAGTCACACTTCTTGAAGCCTGAGACCTTGCCTTCCCTAGACATATCCTAGGAGGAAGAAACACACACAAACCCCAACAAACACACAAAATTAATCCCCTACACACAACACACAGGAAGGGATTAACAACTGGGGTTTTAGGCCTAACTAAAAACTTTACACTAAAGGTTTAAAAAGGTTATAAAAGTTTGAAAAACAAGGGAATAGGGTGGGCTGTAATTCACTACAGACTATACTATGAATAAAAGGGGAAAATAAAACCCTAACTAAGCTTCTCTTTCTTTGACAAGAAATTCACTTACCTCTGCTGGTAAAGGAGACCTCTTTCACTAAGCGGCAAACGAGATCTGAGGTAGTTCCGCCTTGCATCATGGGATATAGGGTTGCCTCGAGCTGGTAAAAGGAGTTCCTAAGCTAAAGCAAGTGCCAAGTTGGAGCCGAGTATCGGCTCCAAACCCATCCAGCAAGAATGAAGGCGAGATTGACAACTTAACATCCAGTACTTTTAGCGCTTTCGTCCCTTTATTGTATCGGAACGTCTTCAGAAAATACAGGTGCAAAAGTAATATCAGTGTTTAAAGACTGTAAGGATGTAATAAAACTGTTGCATCACATAAATAAACCTCTTGGGAATATCATAGTAAACTTTTGAACCAATGACCTTTGACAAATTATCATAAGTAAATTTCTAAACCAATGACCACTGACCAATTATCAGCGGACCTACCCCTTTTTACAAAGTAGTTAAGTATCAATGAACACTGTAAAAACTAGATGTAGTAAAACATAAAAAATAAATCTTGCAAAACAAAAAACTAAATGACAGTAAAAAGAGTTTATAAACAATATTAATGATTCCACCGTACAACACATTTGATATGGAGACGGTCAGAGACAAGGATGGAATTCTGCATTAAGCCGTAATTGCCAATGGAGTTCTCTCACCTGTAATAGGTTATCAGTTCCAAGACAACAAATTTGAATTTAGACAACTCTACAACCTTCTAGACAGAATCAACAACAGCATAGACTTCTTCGACTTCACCCTCTCAGGCAAATGGAATGAAGTCCATTTTCTAGATGTCACGCTGTCCCTAGACCCGTTCTCCAAAAAAACTTTCCTCCAACATACAAAGGAAAAGTACAGTTGTGTACACTTACCATAAATGTAGATGTTAGAGTGTAATAACTGTTGCAGTCATCTCACTTGGATTATCTGCCTGCAGGTAGCCCTCAGTCGGCCCGAATACTAGACACTTAGTATTACTGCCTCAGATGTTGTTGCTCCAGGACTGACGTCAGGTCATCAGGGGTGTAAAAACAGGCAGCCGACGCCATTACATCAGTTTTTCTTGCCCCAAAGGTCAGGAGCCCCCCAAATAGGGAGCTAAGTTATGGTGGGGAAAACACCACCAGTAAAAAGGAAATACCAATACCCCTGAAAGGGGTGAGAAATAGCCATAGAGAGGAGAGAGAGAGAAAAAACTGGGGGCTGGAGGAGGGAAACCAGGACTGCAACAGTGAATACACTCGAACAACTACATTTATGGTAAGTGTACACAACTGTACAATGTTCTTTGTGTTTCACTGTTGCAGTCATTACACTTGGGAGGATTCCCAAAGCTGAAAAAGGGTGGAGGCAATCAAGAAGAGTTATGACTGTCTAGTATGCCTTGCAGGACTGCTGTTGCAAAACCTGCCCTCGATTTGGAAAAGATAGGCAGGTGGTAATGCTTGGTGAAGTTGTGTACAGAACTCCAGGTAGCAGCTTCCAGGATGTCCCTGGTAGAGAACTCCCCTGAGAAATGCTGTAGAGGTAGATGTTGCCCTAGTGGTATATGTTTTGACCCCCTGAGGGGTTGGTTTCCCATGGTGTCTGTAGCAGAAATGGATGCGGTGTGCTATCCATTTGGAAATTGTTTGTTTTGAAATGGCCTTGCCCTCTGCCCCTGTTACAAAGCTGACTAGTAACTGGTCAGACTTTCTGAAGGGCTTAGTTAAGGTAGAAACTGAGCTGTCTGTGCACGTCCAAGGAGTGCAGGATCCTTTCCCCCTTTTTTTTTTTTTTTTTGAGGATTAGGGAAAAAGGTTGGCAAATGGATGGATTGGTTGAGAGCCAAACTAGACACCACTTTAAGCATAAAGGAAGTGTTAGTCCTGAGGGAAACTCTGTCAGCATGGAAAATAATGAAGGGTTCCACAGCCATAAGGGCTTGTAGCTCTGTCACTCTTCTAGCTGAAGTGATGGGCAGAATCAAAGCTGTTTTCCAAGAGAGGAATTTTAACTCAGCTGATGTAGCAGGTTCAAAGGGGAGGAAACTTGAGCTTTTCCAGTACAAAGTTAAGGTCCCAAGCAGGGGTGAGTGCTCTCCTTGGAGGCCTTAAGTTGTTTGCCCCTCTCAGGAACTGTTTGATAAGACGGTGCGAGAAGAAAGGTAGGCTCAGTGTTGTAATGAGCAGAAATGGCTGAGGCATGCATCTTAATGGAGATGGACAGGCCTTTGTGGAGAAGATCTGCTAAATAATCCAGGATTAGAGGCAGGGAGGGCAGAGTTGTCCCCTCCTTTAGAGAGAATCCAGGAGCAGAACATTTCCCACTTATCAGCATAGGATTTTCTTGTACTGGGTCTACTGGCTTCAAGAATTACATCAAGTACCTGCTTGCTGAGGGTTGCTGGGGAAGAATTCAAGGAATAAGCCAGGCTGCAAGATTTAGGGTTTGCAGCTGTGGATGCAAGATCTGTCCCTCCTGCTGAGAGAGCAGGGTTGGGTTCTGGTGTAGACGCCAGGGTGGCACTGGTGACAGGCTGCACAGGAGTGGGTACCAGTGCTGCCATGGCCAGTCCGAGGCAACCAGAATTGTCTTTGGTCTGTCCTGTCTTCTCTTGAGTAATACTCTAGAAAGAAAGGGCAGAGGGGGAAAAGGCATAGATTGAGATATGTACCCACTGAAAATAAAGGGCATCCACTTTCCAGGCCCTGCTGTGAGGATTCCTGGTGCAGAATTTGCTCAGCTGGTGGATGTAGGGGGAGGCAAAGAGATACACCTCTGGGGTCCCCCATTTCTGAAGCAGAAGACTGAAGGTGCTGGGCGCCAATTGCCACTTGTGGATCTAGGAGATTACTGCTCAAGTCGTCTGTCAATGAGTTTTGTTTGTCTGGCAGGAATTGAGCTTGCAGATGGACTTGCATGTCCAAGGCCGTGTGCCACAGGGCCATAGCTAACTTGTAGAGTGAGTAGGAGTGGGTCCCCCCCGCTTGTTGATGTACCACAACTGTGGTGTCTGTTTTTATTAACAGTTGTCTTGGAAAGAATAGGGAGCTGTCATGGCGTTCTGCACAGCTAGCATCTCTTTTTGGTTGATGTGCAGATGAGTTTGACTTAAGCTCCAGTGGCCCTGAATGCATTTGTCGTCCATGTGTGCTCTCCAGGCATAGTCTGATGCATCTGTGGTTAGCGTCTGGTTGTTGTGGGGTTGAGAGAAGGGCAGTCCCAAGTTGTGGTTGCATACTTCTGCCCACGAAAGGAACTCTGTCCTAAGACAGGCTATGACAGGAATGACTGTTTCCAGGTCCTGAGAATGTTAGCACCAAAGACTTTAGTACCACTGAAGTTTCTCATATGCAGTCTTGCATAGGGAATTAGCAGTATACATGAGGCCATGAACTCTAGGGCCTGCAGTATTTTTCTTGCGGACATCTGGGTTCTGGTGGCCATTTGTTTGAAGTAGGCTGTCAGATAGACTTGCTTTTCTTAAGTGAGGAATACCATCTGGGATGTTGTGTCCAAGCTTTCTCCCAGGAATACAATCTTTAGAGTGGGTACCAGTCTTAATTTCTTTTCGTTGATGGCGTACCCCAAGGAAGACTGAAGGTGTTTCACAAATGTCAGGTGCTGCAACAGCAGTTCCTGACTGACTGAATCAGGCAGTCGTCCAAGTATGGGTAAATTTGGATATTTCTACGCCTGCAGTATGCAATGGCTGGAGCCAGGCATTTTGTGAAAACTCTGAGCGCAGTAGGTAAGCCAAAGGGAAGTGCAGAGAACTGATAATGCATAGATCCTGCGATAAAATGTAGATACTTCCTGCATGACTCCCTTAAGGGGATGTGCAGATAGGCTTCTTTAAAGTCTAGGGTGACTAACCAGGCATCCTTGGCTAGCATAGGAAGAAGCGGTTACAGGGTAAGCATTTTGAATTTTGGTACCACCAGGAAGGTGTTGATAACTGAAAGATCCATGATTGGGTGCCAAGAGCCCTCTTTCCTGGGTACCAGGAAGAGTCTGGAGTAGAATCCTGGACCACTCTGTTCTATTGGAACCGGCTAAAAAGCTCTGACATTGAGTAGGGAAAGCTACTTGGCTTTGAGCCTCTGCCAACTGGTTTGGAGAAAGGTCTGGAAACCCGCTTGGGGTTGGCAGTGAATGGTAATAAAATGTATACCCCTGGGATACAATGTTGAGGACCCACTGGTCCTGTGTGATGGGCATCCAGTTTTCAGCATGAACAGCAAGTTTTCCTCCTAGGGACTCAAGCAATTGGGCAGGGCTGGGGGTAGAGTAAGGAAGTCATTATGATTTTTTCTGTAAGGAGGTGGCTTACCACTCCCTGTTTTAGGGGTGGGGGCACTACATTGCTTAGATCTCTGCATACTCCGACTGTAGCCTGGATGGTCCGTTTCCCCTGGATCTGGTTTGAGAAGGCCTGGAGGGGGCTGGAAAGGGCAATGCCTACTGAATCTAGGGGGATGACCTTGTAAGAATTCTTTAACAGTCTGCATACACTTAGCTTTTCCTTCCATCTTTTTAAGAACCTCTTCTGCTTTGGTGCCAAACTGTCCATGTTCAAAGGAGCGTCTAGTAACTTTGACATAACATGATCTGGGCAAGGTCTACTCCTTCAGCCAAGCATGTCTTCTAAGTACAGAGCCAGTGACTGCTGCCCGGCAAGATGCTTCTATGGCGTCAAAGCCACACTGCAAAGTATGCTTGCTGACTTGGCTTGCAAAACGCATAAACTCCTGCAATTTTTTATTTTCTGCACAGTCTATAAAGGTTGCCACTTTTTGTTTAACAAGTTCCATAATATGTTGCTGGTACTTCAGCATGTGAAACTGACAATTAAACTCCCTAATAGCAAGAGTTGCAGAGGTATATACATTCTTAAACCATCTGTGCAAAGCTCTGGAATCCCTGTCCAAAGGGAGGGGGGGGGGTTCTTGGCTGTAGTTGCTTTATACCTTTAGGGCCCTGGGAGATTATCTCTGGGTCAGCAGTAGGATTCTTGAAAAGAAATTTGTGAGTGTCAGGTACTCTCTGTAGTACCTGTCTGGTTTCTTAAGTGCAGAAAGTAAAGTATCAGGAGTATGACTGGATTCCATAAAAACATCAACATCATCCAGGACAGGGGGTACTGCTTAAGGCCTGTGCTGAAGCAACTCTAGGAATTCTCCAAGTCTCTTTTTGGACTGAGGATAGTGTTGGCATTTCCAATGGAAATGCTCTCTCAAAGTATGCAAGGTTTCACCCAAAGAAAAATCCTCATCTTCATAATCATAAATCTGAGTCATTGGACTCCTAAGTCTGTAAAAGCTGTAGGGAACTGATCTCTTTCTCTTAGCAGGGGAAGGCAGACTTCTCCTAATCACCGTAATAAGGTCTTCGGCTCTCCTAAGCATTTGTTTTTGAGGCATGGGAGCAGGTGCACACGCTTTGGTAGTTGGCATTCTAGGCGTAGTGCATACTCTGGGCCTAAAAAACTCGGTAGTTTTGGGTAAAGTCGTCATCGGTTGGAGCCGAACATCGGTTGAGAGAACTGCCGCAGAAGCCATTGCCTGCACACAGGCTCTGAACCCAAACAAGGTAAAAACATCCACAGGTTCCACATTCGAAGAAGAGTCTTGCGGCATACTGGACTCCGAATGGGTCTAGGTAGAGGCCTGCGAATCCATTAGAAGTGGGCATCAGAGGCTGCAAAAACACCCGAGTGCCGGCAGACTGGTAACTTGCTTAACGGAAGCGTTGTCGGCAGCTTTGGACCTATGCGGTCTGTCTCTATCTTTATCCTAGCTTTAGAAGACTTCAGGATTATTCAATTCGTAAAGGAAAATTCAGGTAGCGGCCGACCAGCACTTGCGAACTGTTTCTGCTTGGGGCTCCTTGGCAAGAAAGACTGATGTAATGGAGCCGGCTGCCTGTTTTTATACCCCTGACGACCTGATGTCAGTCGAGGAGCGACTCAATTCGACGCAGAAATACAAAATCTTTGGTATTAGGGCCGCCTGAGGGCTACCTGCAGGCAGACAACCTAAGTATGATGACTGCAATAGTGAAACACAAAGAACATCAAAAGTTCCGCAACAACTACCTCGACTACACCAGCCAACACCCCTTCAAGAACAACATAGTAAAGGGGCAATTTGTGTGGTAAAGCCACATGGTCAACCCCCATGGTCAGCGAAGAGAAAACATACAAAAAAGAATGCCACTTCCTCGTCAAGCTATGCATTCACATGCACTACCCCGAGTAACTGATCAACAGCATCCGGAGGAAGATCTCTGAAAACAGACTCCTCAGATACCCTCCAATATTAGGATACAGGTTCCACAAAAAGAACAGAAACAAAGCCACCAACAGATAAACCCT